>NC_141146.1:2480512-2780604 GCF_053477565.2 Lygodium microphyllum | reverse complement strand
AAGTTTGCTACTCCTGATTATTGGCAACTATGCCTTGAAGTGCTTTCTTTGCTAGTCTTCGCTCTTCCTCAAGGACTGCTATGATGTCCTTGGCTGGTCTTTGGTGGTGCTCCATTTTAGTCTGCAAGTCTTATCGATTTATCATATGTTGGATGCCAAATGGGAAGTCCCCCAAGTCAAGCTCACCGTTTTTCGGATTGGTGTTGGATCCTAACATTTCGTCAATCTCTTGGGCCACTAGGATGTCAATCACGATGATCAACTCGGGTAAGATTGAGCCCTAATTGTGTGAAATCCTTTCACTCTCCAAGAGGCTTGCTCTAAGGCCTAGTTCCCATGGTCGCGTAGTCAAGATTTGAGGGTCTTCTCCTATTGGTGGGTTCATTCACTCTTGGTTATCTTGCATGTGAGTTCCTTGTTATTTCACATAGTTCTCAATTTTAAGTTCATTCAGGTGCTCGTGGGGTGCTTCCTTCCATGCATGGTGTGAAATCAGGCTTTCAACATTCTAGTGCACTTCAAGTGATTATTTATGCAGTTGTGATTGTGATGAAAACAATGTGGTACATCACATGCTTTTCTAGTCCTCTCTTGTAGGTGGTGGTTTCTCTAATAGGTTCATTTGAGTATTTTAAGATGTCTTAGATGGGTGGTCTGAGAGGTTGTGTGTATAGTCACTTCCTAGGCCACTAAGTCACGGCTTCTAGAGTCTAGAGACTCAATGAGCCTTTGGAGGTGCCTAGAGGCCTATGGGGGTGTTGCTCCACTCTCAGTTGTGGGCTTTGTCTAGTTTAGGGCATGCTGGTTTTATTAGCCTTCAGGTTCTATTTTTAGTGTCTGAGTCTTAGGCATGTGATTCCTAGAATCAGACTCTCTGATTATTTTGGCTCTTATTCAAGTGGCCAGAAGTCCAAGGGGTCGAGTCAGACAATCCAAGTCCAAGTGCCCAATTTTGGGCATCTGAGTGATTGGGGTATGAGTCAGATTGCATCCAAGTCAGATAGTCCGATCAATGTGGTCTAGGTTGGATGGATGACTGTGTCTGAGTGGACAAGTGGTCCAAGTGGTCTGAGTCCGGTGACTTGGACGAGGAAAGATGTGTTCGAGGGGACAAAATTCGAATAGTCTGATTAGGGCAATCGGACCCTGCGGCGAGCATTCAAGTGCAGTGGTGATTTTTCAAATGATAAAAAATCTTAAAACCCTACTTGTGCCTTGCTAATAATGATTGCACCTAGGGAGCCAACATTGATCAATCAGCACCAAGCAATACCCGAAACATATAGGACCAAGATAAGCTGTGATGAAGATCAACATGCACAATCTCTCCTCTTTGCCTGTAGCTCTCTCTCTCTCTCTCTCTCTCTCTCTCTCTCTCTCTCTCTCTCTCTCTCTCTCTCTCTCTCTCTCTCTCTCTCTCTCTCTCTCTCTCTCTCTCTCTCAGCTTATGATTGAGAGTGGCAGAGCCAGTGGCATCCCACGGGAGGAGAGTGTCAAGATTGTGGGAGAGAAGGAAGGAGTCTCACTTGAAGCTTTCTTGCTTGCACAATGGGGGAATACACACAAGGGTGGAGGCTGAAAACAGTTTTCCTCTTCTTAGTTGTGTAAGCCAAAAGAACTCTCATACAAAGAAATAGAAGAACCCTATATATGGGTCTCAAACCAAACTCAACTAACTAAGGTGGCATACTAACCAAGCCACGAACTAGAGTAGATAAGGATAGCTATCATGTAGCTATTATTCATAGGCGGTATACCAACCGCATCTGCAACTAACACGTCGGTGACATAAATGCACAACGGTCACCCTGGCATATCACGAGTGGAGCTCGATATCTCAACACCCCCCCTCGAGCTCAATCCCAATTCCTGCACACCAAGCAGGTCTCTGAACTTGCGCAGCTTCTCTGCGCCCAATGCCTTCGTAAATATGTCAGCTACCTGATCCTCTGTGCTGACATAAACTAGATCAATAAGACCTAGTAAAACCCTCTCCCGCACATAGTGATAATGCACCTCAATGTGCTTTGTTCTAGCATGATAGACTGGGTTATTTGCCAAGTGTATACTACTCATGTTGTCACAATAAATGACAACTGGCCCATTTGTAGACTGATGCATATCATAAAGTAGCTTATGCAACCAAGCTACCTCACATGGCTGCACCCCTGTACTCAGCCTCTGTGCTCGACAAGGCAACTGTAGGCTGTTTCTTGCTGCTCCAAGTGACTGCAGCACTCCCAAAAGAGAACACATATCCACTGGTAGAACGTCTATCAGAAATACTACCAGCCCAATCAGCATCAGTGTATCCATGCAGCTGTATCTGAACCCCAATCTCATAAAATAGTCCATACTGCAATGTGGACTTCACATACCTGAGTATGCGTCTAGCCGCATCCAAATGTGGTTTCCTTGGAGCCTGCATAAACTGACTTACCAATCGAACAGCATAGCTCAAATTTGGCCTGGTAATAGTCATATAAATCAAACTTCCTACTATGCGTCTGTACATAGTAGGGTCTTCCAAAAGCTCACCTGCATCTGTGCTCAGCTTCACATTCTGCTCCAAAGGAACTGAAATAGGCTTACAGCCTGTCATCCCATATTTGGACAGCATGTCCAATCCATACTGCCTCTGCAAGAGCTGTATCCCACTTAGTGATCTAATCACCTCAATGCCCAAGAAATAACGCAGCTCTCCCAAATCCTTCATCTCAAACTTCTGCTTCAATAGCATTTTCACATGAAGGATATCTTCATCACTGTCACCTGTCATAATCAAATCATCAACATAAATGACAAGTAGCATAATACCTTTCTCTGTTTTTCTCACGTAAAGTGAGAAATCTGCCTTGGAAATATGAAAGCCAATAGTGACAAGATACTGTCCTATCTTGTCAGACCATGCTCTAGGTGCTTGCTTCAAGCCATACAAGGCTTTCTTCAACCTGCAAACAAACTCAGGATGAATAGCATGCACATAACCTGGTGGCTGCTCCATATAGACCTCTTCTTGCAAATCACCATGCAAGAAGGCATTCTTTACATCCATCTGATGTAAAGACCATCCCTTTGATGCAGCCATAGCAATGACTGCTCTTACGGTTGCCATCCTTGCAACCGGACTGAATGTTTCTTCATAGTCAATGCCATATGTTTGTGCATACCCCTTGACTACTAATCTTGCCTTGTATCTGTTCACAGAACCATCTGCATTGTGCTTCACCTTATAAACCCACTTACAGCCAATTGCATTTTTACCTTTAGGCAAAGGTACCAATTCCCATGTAGCATTTGCTTCCAAGGCATCCATTTCTTCATCCATGGCTTTCTTCCATTTTTCTTTTCCCATGGCTTCCTCAAAAGAAGTGGGTTCTGGTTCCTGTATCACTTTAACCATATATGCATAGTGAATGGCTGTAAATCCATCATATTTCAGCCTATCCACAGGATACCTAGCTCTCGTAGACCTGCGCAAAGTAGATTCACTCCCAGGTGCTCTCAAAACATCCCTGGTCTTCCTTACTCCAGGTGTAACAATAGAAGGAATACCCAACTCATCATCAATGCTCTGTTCTGAGCCACTGGATTCACCATCCACATAAGAGTGACCTGCATTCACATCAAACATGGGCTGATCAACCTTCTCTTTTCCTTTTCGTGATACCTGCATACCACTATCTGCATTACTTTGAGAAGATTCTCCTGATCTCAATCTGCCTGTCCATGGCGAAGAATGTGAACCACTGCTAGAGGACGCTCCAGGTCCACTAATATTTTGTGACTGCTGCTGTGAATTCTGTGCAGCATTACCATTTTGTGCATCTACATCATCAATCACATTTACTGGTTTATACCAGCTACTCATCTCATCAAAAACAACATCTCTGCTCACTATAAACTTACGAGTAGAAGGGTTATAGCATCTATACCCTTTTTGCTGCAGAGAGTAACCAATAAAGATGCACTTCTCAGCTTTTGGATCCAACTTGGATCTCAACTCATCTGGCACATGTACATAGGCAATGCAACCAAAAATTTTCAAATGAGAAATATCTGGTTTCCTACCAGTATACCTCTCCTTTGGAGTCATTCCATGTATTGCTGCAGTGGGAGTCCTGTTCATTATGTAGACTGTTGTAGCAACTGCTTCAGCCCAATAAAAATCTGGCAGGTCTTTTTCATTGAGCATGGCACGAGATACCTCTCCAATATGTCTGTTTTTTCTTTCTGCAATTCCATTTTGCTGTGGGGTATGACTGCATGAATATTGCTGCTTTATGCCATGCTCCTGCAAGAACCTTGCAAACTCATTTGAGAGGTACTCTCCCCCTCCATCTGACCTTAGGCATTTTATTTGCAGACCTGTTTCTTTTTCAACCATAGCTTTAAGAGTTTTGAAATGCCCAAAAACTTCACTTTTCTTTTTCATAAAATATACCCAAACTTTTCTGCTATAGTCATCAATAAAAGTGACAAAATAATGACAACCTCCAAGAGATGCAGCTTTAGTAGTCCACACATCAGAGTGGATTAATTCCAATGGCTTCTTACTCTCTTGAACATGTCTAGGAAATGGTTTCCTTGCCTGTTTTCCAAAGTGACAGGCTTCACATACCTTATGCATTTCTGCAACCTTGAATTTGGGCAATCCTGCAACAATATTTTGGGCCCGCATTGATTTAAGTCGTTGTACATTAACATGACCAATGTGTTTATGCCAGATATCAATATCTGCAACTACACCGGTCCCATGTGCAAACATTGCTACACTCAATTCAGACATGTCTGCATCCAATGTAAACATTCTACCCTTCTTCTTTCCTTTTGCTATCAAGCGACCATTATTTTTCATATCCTCAACAAAGCATCCATGAGGATTAAATCTGACCTGCAAGCCTTGCTCAACCATTTGACCAACAGAAACCAGATTCTTGGTGATATTCGGGACATGAAATACATCGGACAGGTATTTCTTTTTCCCATCCTGCATAGACAAAGGAATTTTTCCAATCTGCACAATAGGATGTGCAGTATCATCACCAGTCTCCACAAATCTTGGTTTTTCCATTTTTCTTGCATCCTCCATCCATTCTGTATGACCTGTCATGTGGTTTGATGCACCTGAGTCAACATACCATACATCATTGCTTTCTTCTGCACTTTCACAGAATTGTTCATGTGCTGCACCATAAACAAATGCTCATTTCTGTCATCACCCTGTCTACTAGAAGATGCATAATTCCCTTGTTGCAGTTTTCCATTCATGATGTCATTCTGCTTTTTATAGCAGTCTTTAGCCATATGACCCATTTTACCACAGTAGTAACATTCAACATTACTGTTTGCATTTTGGCCTATTTGCCATCCACCACGACCTCTTTGGCTCCCCCTGCCTCTAGAGTTACCACGTCCTCCTCCATAGGACTGATTTTCTTGAGTTTGCTGCATATTCTGATTTCTACCACGGCCTCCAAATCGGCCTCCTCTACCTCTGCCTCTACCTCTTCCAGCATTTGAGTAGAAGACAGCTTCTTTTGAAGTTCCTCCTGAAGAAGATGCACCACCATTTCTCTGTTCCTCAGAAATTAGAAGAGCAATCAACTCCTCAAAGTCAGGAAATCTTTCACGAACGGAAATGGATGTTCGAAACTGTGCATAATCCTTTCCTAGACCATTCAAGGTCACAGAAACTAAATCATCATCTTCCACTGGCGACCCAATGGAAGCAAGTGCATCTACAATCTTCTTCACCTTCATGTGGTAGTCATTGATGCTCATATTTTCTCTTTGCACATTGTGCAACTCTTGCTTGAGCTGCATTTTCCTGGCTTGCATATTTGTGCTATACATTTTTGACAAAGTATCCCATGCCTCCTTTGGCGTACTTGCATCTTGAATATGCACAATCATAGAGTCTGAAATGCTGATAGACAGCCAGTACATAACTTTCCTGGCTCTCTCATGCCATGCTTTAAATGCCTGCATTTGCTGTTGATTGGGAACATCAGGAAGAACTGGTTCTTCTTCATTTCCTGCAACAAATTCCCAATATCCTTTTCCCATAAGGAAATTCGTCATTCTAAACTTCCATGCTTGGAAGTTGTTCTTGTCAAGCTTTTCAGTTACAATCTGTGAAAGAGAATCAGACGCCATTACAGTACACTGCGAAAAATTCTGTCACTGCAAAAACTCAGCTTCACCCTCACAAGGGCAAATCTGCAAAACTGGTGAAAGTGGTATTTGACCACACTGTCACTTCCTAGTGACGATTTTGCATAAACAGGAACCAAGGATGATTCTGAAACTCCCAATGTCTCTGCGCACAAGCATACGATGCAATTTCTACAGTAACTTTTCACCGACCTGTAGAACAGTGGCTGCACAGCATAAAACTGAGCCTTTTCCTGAGTGCATGCAGAAAACTTCCGTCTGCAAAACAGGCCCCGAAATGGCCTCAAATCAAAAAAACAAGGTCGCCGAGGGCTAAAGCCTTCTCCCGCAGCATATACTGCCCTCTTGCTTCACCGCGAAGGGCGTCTCAACCTGAGACAATGCACTCTTGCAATTTCCGGCTGTGCTACCTGCAGAGATCTGCTCCCAAAACAGAAAATGAAAGCAACACTGCTCCTCTTACCAGAACACCGCGAGCTTGGCTTGCTTTCTTGAGCTCCTTACCACGAACAAGGCTCTGATACCATGTCAAGATTGTGGGAGAGAAGGAAGGAGTCTCACTTGAAGCTTTCTTGCTTGCACAATGGGGGAATACACACAAGGGTGGAGGCTGAAAACAGTTTTCCTCTTCTTAGTTATGTAAGCCAAAAGAACTCTCATACAAAGAAATAGAAGAACCCTATATATGGGTCTCAAACCAAACTCAACTAACTAAGGTGGCATACTAACCAAGCCACGAACTAGAGTAGATAAGGATAGCTATCATGTAGCTATTATTCATGGGCGGTATACCAACCGCATCTGCAACTAACACGTCGGTGACATAAATGCACAACGGTCACCCTGGCATATCACGAGTGGAGCTCGATATCTCAACAGAGAGGATATGCCCCCTTTGCAGATCAGAGGTGGAGAGTGAGGAGCATTTTGTTCTCAGATGCCCGGCATACTCAGAGTTGAGATCTAGATACACATTGAGCAGCTCACTTCAGGGATGTATGACTGATATGGATCAGAGATCATTTGGCCGTTTTCTGGGAGAGGCATGGCACATCAGAGAGCAGAGCACACAGCAGGTCCCAGTCAAAGAGGGGCCCACCCAGACGACTATTACACAGTTCTTTCAGACAGACAGAGTGAGAGCTACTATACCAGCCTCCAGCCAGACCTCCGGGCTCACACTACAGCAGGCTGAGGACCAGCGTACCCGATGCCGCACGAGGATCCGGGAGTTTCGAACCCCACAGCCACACCGACAGGAGATCCGGAGGATTCTTGATCTACATCGACAGCAGACTGAGACCCGACGACACTCGACACATTGGATCTCAGATCTCTAGTTTGCTCTTTCTCCACCGCCGATGTACCACATCCTGCATCCAGGAGGGATCACTTGCTATTAGCGACTTCGACGACTGCTACTACATCCCAGGATAGTATATCTCCCTGCCTCTGTTACATATACACATCGCACCACTTTATCACAGCCGACAGTTGTTCCCCTATCACAGCCGACATTTGTTCCCCTTTTGTAGCCATTATCTGGAGTACCAAAGCTACATACGCACATACATTTATACGACACTTATCACACTCACAGCACCATATTTTCAGTTTCCAGTTTTTAGCTTTTCATTCAGCACTTTTATTTTGGATAGCTGGACGTCATCAGTTGTATCACAGTTTGTCTCATAGGCCAGTTTTGGTCTTTAGAAGACGTTAATATAACTTTCTTTCTTTCTTTCTCTCTCTCTCTCTCGCTCTTTCTCCACCGCCGATGTACCACATCCTGCATCCAGGAGGGATCACCTGCTATTAGCGACTTCGACGACTGCTACTACATCCCAGGATAGTATATCTCCCTGCATCTGTTACATATACACAGCGCACCACTTTATCACAGCCGACAGTTGTTCCCCTATCACAGCCGACATTTGTTCCCCTTTTGTAGCCATTATCTGGAGTACCAGAGCTACATACGCACATACACATACACGACACTTATCACACTCACAGCACCGTATTTTCAGTTTCCAGTTTTTAGCTTTTCATTCAACACTTTTATTTTTGGTAGATGGACCTCATCAGTTGTATCACAGTTTGTCTCATAGGCCAGTTTTGGTCGTTAGAAGACGTTAATATAACTCTCTCTCTCTCTCTCTCTCTCTCTCTCTCTCTCTCTCTCTCTCTCTCTCTCTCTCTCTCTCTCTCTCTCTCTCTCTCTCTCTCTCTCTCTCTCTCTCTCTCTCTCTCTCTCTCAAATGAGAAAATGAGCTCTCCCAATTGTTCCTAGCCTATTAAAGCCCTTCTCTACTCAATACCGATCTTCCTCCTTTCTTCCTTCTGATGCATTATACATTAGAGCTCTTTTTCTCTACCTTTTTTTCTATTTGTCTTATTTACAATAGCAGAAACCCTATTGTGCAAAACCTTCTTTTTCTTATTTTTTTCTTGATCCTAATGCATTCAAATCACAACCAAATGCCTACACTAATCCAATCTACTCATCTAGATCCAAAAAATCAGAAAACTTACTTGCTAAGAAGATCAAATGCCTCTTCAAACTCCCTCGCTTTCTATCTATCTACCTCATTTAGCACCGGTTCGGGGAAATCCCTACTTCAATGCTCGATTAGAAGGGTGCAAGCACTCAAAGCTTGAATCCGTTGGTCTCGGTATGATGGAACCAAAATATGGGAGCTTTCGCTCAACTGCCAAGACCCATGGACTGCTTATTGCTTCAAGCATTTCAAGTCAAGTGCAATGGCTACTCTCTCACATAGCCATACACGCTCTCACACCTACAAGTATAATGAGCTTACCTCCATGCCAATCGAGTTGCCTCCTCTCTCAAGCACTCCGGTGGCTCCATGATCCAAGTGCGAGCTTCAAGCAAGCTCCATCCTCAAGCTCCAAGATCCATGCTCCATTTCCGCTTGCATGAGACAAGAGAAGAGAAGAGAATAAGAAGAAGAGAGGAGAAGATGGAGAGCTTCTCCACCACAGTCTCTCACCCTCACACACTCACTCCCTCTCTCAGGCATAAGCTCAAGCAAGCAAGAACAAGAAGAAGAAGAGGAGAGGAGAGCTAGTTTTGGTGACACACAAGAATGAGCTTCTCTATTTACTTTCTGGCTTGTATACATGCCCTAATCCCTTTTGGGTGTCCACCCCTTTTTTACATGACCGATCATTTTAGCCTAGGTCCTCTTTTCCTATTCCCTTCTATTTACATTGTGGCTTCACCCATCCCGTCTACTCTTTTACAAATTGCACAGGAGGAAGCCTAGTGCTCTTTTAGAAGGATTTCAGGGTGCCTTTGAATTTTAAAATGCGCCTCTTCCATCTTTGCACTCATCAAGGTGCAACATTAGCATGGGCTCTTTTATCATCTTCTACATCTATAGGATTGGATGGGTCAATGGCCTTCGTCCCTTTGATGAAGGGCTAGTAACCCCTCTCCATCATTTTATATTTCACTAATACCTATAATGGATGAAAATCTTTTCCATCAAACTTTTGGATTTGAGGTTTTACATTAACATAGGCCATGATAGGAAGGTCTTATGAACTACATAGGGCAATGATAGTGTCTAATTCTTTACAAGGAAAGCAATAAGACTAGAAGCAAATGAAATGATGCTTAGATAGCAAGTTGAATTTTTTTTAGAACTAATATACAATTGGATGAAGAGATGAAATGGTCTATGTGTTTATATATGACACATAACCTTACAATGGTCAAGAGAGAGATTATGATAGTTAAGCCTTTAGTGAATATAATTAAGGTCTAAACCTTCAAAATTTTGAGATTAACCAGCAATAGCAATGATAAACAAATTGATAAGTAGTGTTTAAAAATACTAATATCCAAGCTTGGTGAAATTCTTGTGTTGGAGTCTGATTTGGGCTTGAGAGTCACCTTCGAGGCAAGAAGCTCTGAGTTTTGAGCCTCCAAATTTGCAACGGACTTGAATCTTGCTTAGTCACTGATTATAATAACTATTAATGACTTCAATAAAAGAAGAAAACCAAAAAAAATCAAGGTTCAAGATTTTTTGGCTATGGCTACTAAACAAGGTGGCTGTTAGGGTTTTGCCCACAATGGCCAACAGAGAAGGAATTTTGGCAAGCCCTTTTAGATGGGGATAGCCCACTTGGGGGGCTACCAAAGCCCTATGGTGTGAGAGTGCACAAGAGGGAGAAGAGAGCTTACAAAGTACAATAAGAAAATATTTCTTTTTCAGTTGCTCATAAAGTATAACGAGTACACTCTCTCTTCTATGTTGAGAGTGATCCTTACGGTTTTATATAGCCACCACTGGATGAGCTAGGGTTAGGGTTTCCCCTATCCTCTTATCCATTTACACCTCACCTTCCCTTGTGCATCCTTCCTTACATAGGGTTCTCGCGCTATACTTTTAATAATTTGATAGTTAGCTTTTATTTTGTTGCAAGAAGAATATTCAAGGCAAAATAGGTCCATTATGCATGTAGTAAACCATGCCTTTATAGCTAGTTAGAAAGGTAAAGAGAAAGCTTCCTCTTCTGCTAGTAAGAAAAAAGCCGTAAATTTTGCTCAAACAAAGAAAGCTGATAAGGATGAAAAGAAAAAAGAGGGATATTTTGCAGGTATTATAACTTGGCAAAATATCATATCATAAAGGACTACCCTAAGTTGGCTACAAAAGAGACTAAGAAGAAAGAGGATAGTATGGCTATTGCAAATGCCTCTCCTTTTAAGTCAAAAATTGGAAATGTGTGTGATACAAAATGAGAATCTAATGCACACTGCAATTATGACCCTTCTTTTCATGATTTTTGTATGCTTATTGTAAATTTTGATGTATGGTACTTTGAGAGTAGTACCACAAAGTATATTACTTCTCCACACAATTTGTTCACTTCTCTTGAGCCTACCCCTAAGGACAATATTGTGACATGTGTCAGTAACTCCTCTTATCCTATCAAAAGAGTAAGAAAAATAGTACTTATTGTTGTTAATGGCAGTACTTTCACACATGGATGCTTTTTTTGTATATATCAAAGATAAAAAAGAAAATTTTATCAATTTTTGCAGTTATCAATTCTGGCTTGATTATCAAGTTTATTAATAATAAGTATACAATTCATAATATCTATTGTAGTGATATGATTATTGCATTTGGTTCACTATTCATTGGGATATATGAGCTCAATAACTATGGGAAATGTGTGGAAGAAATGGCATGTGCTATTGTAGATTCACAAGCCGTTTCAAATTCAAAACTTTGGCATGGGTGTTTTGGTCATTTGAATTTTGCTATTTTGATACATCTATAGAGATCCAATATGGTATCTTAATTGTCTACTCTTGAAGTATCTAGAAAACACATTCGTGAAGCTTGCATATGGGATAAATATAGCATGCTTCATTTTTCAAAAGACATATTAATGAGAGTTGTTCGCAAATTGTAGCTTGTACATAGTGATATTGGTGGTCCAATACAAACAACATATTTTGATAACTACTTGTGCTTTGTGACTTTCATTGATGACTACTCCATGCATACATGGATACATGGTTTAAAAGCTAATTCCAAAGTATTTTTGTACTTCAAACACTATTAGAATGGCTAAAAATTTATTAGGATGTAAAGTGGATACTCTCCATTCTAATCAATGAGGGGAATATATATCTAACAAACTTAATATATATTTAGCCAAACATGGGATAAAACACCAATGTACAATGCCATATACACCACAACAAAATGGTGTAGCTAAGAGGGGGGAAAAAAAAGATCACTCATGGAGATTGCACAATGGATGACTAAGATTCAAGCTTCGCCATATAGTTTTTGGCTTGAAGCTATTTTATGTGTAGCCTATGTACTTAACAGGTGTCCCACTAAGGATTTATAGTCTACAACTCCATATGAGGCTTGGTATGGTAAAAAGCCATTTGTGGCTTACTTATATGTTTTTCAATGCTACTTAGCTTATGCTTTGGTATCAGTGCAACAATACAAGAAGTTGGATGATAACGCTATAAAATGTATTTTTGTTGGGTATAATAATGAAAGCAAAGGCTACAAGTTATACCATTCAGAAAGCAAGCATATCTTGTTCACTCATGATGTTGTCTTTGTGAAAGACATTGTTCAACCTTTATTTTCATATGTAAAAGAGACAAATCTATACTCATTGGATATCTATGACACTTTTTTGCCTCTTTTCAATGCCATGCAACCATATGTAGTGCCAAATGAGATAGTTTTCCAACCTATGTAGGTTTCTCATGATAACACAAATCACCCTATTTTTGATGTAGATGCAAATGGTGCACTTATTAATGACACGGTAGATATCAAGCAGTCTAGAACTATACTAAAATGGCTAGTGCAAACATTGTCTGACCATAAGTTGATGCACCATTAGCTGCTATTCTTATTTTAGCTCTCATAGTGCCTCTTATGCATTGGATTGTTATACATTGGATGTTTCTAGCTTGTGTAATGAGGATGAGCATGTAACTTTTGAAGAGGCACAAGATACAAAAAATTGGATGGCTATTATGCAATCTAAGTGTGAAGCTATTTAAAAAAATGGTACTTGGTTCTTATGTGATTTTCCTTCTAGCAAGAAAGCCATCGATATCAAGTGGATTTGCAACCCATGATAGATGGTAGTACTGGTCACTATAAATCTACACTTATGGCAAAGGGATATACTTAGCACAAGGTCATTGATTTTGATGAGACATTTGCCCTCACTTGTTGTATGATAACTATTCGTAGCATCTACACATTAGCAGCTCATAATAGTTGGAATATATGTCAATTCGAAATCAAAATTGCATTTCTAAATGGTGACTTACATGGAAAAGTGTATGTTTTTCAACCTTATGGTTTTATGTAGAAGAGATAAGAAAACAAAGTATGCAAATTAGAAAAGGCTTTATATGGCCTGAAGCAAGCACCTTGGGCTTGGTATGCGAAGATACATGCATACTTGACTACACATGGTTTTCAAAATAGTTCCATTAAGAGCACGTTATATTTTAGACATCATAGTGATGTGCCTCCGATCATTGTGGTTTATGGTGATGACATGCTACTCAATGGTCCCAATTAGATATGTATTGCTAAATTTAAGGCTGAGTTGAATTTATTTTTTTTGATATGTTAGATTTAGGCCCACTGCATTATTATTTGGGCATTCAGTTTAAGTAGTGTGATGGAGGTATTGCCTTATATCAAACAAAGTATATTGAGACATTATTGCAGAGATTTGGTATGGAAGACTGCAAGCCTATTACTACTCCTATCTTCGATAGGTTTGAGATTGAACTTTCATGATATCAGAGATAGATTTGATATCTTTCTCTATCAATAGGTTATTGAATGCTTGATTTTTATATACATTACGAGGCTTGATATTCAGTTTGCAGTCTCACATATGAGTAGGTTTATACATAGCCTAGGCACTAAGCATTGGCAAACAATGAAGCTGATCTTTCATTACTTGAGTGCTACTCTACACCTTGGGTTGTTTTATTTCAAGAGGGGATCATTACTACCAAATTTACATGCTTTTTGGATTTTGAACAGGCTATTACAATATTAGTGTATCCACGAGTGGTTTTTGCTTCATGCTTGGCAGCTCATACATATCATGGTTGAGCAAGAAGCGACCCACTGTGGTCACTTCTAGTTGTGAAGTTGAGAACATGCCAGATTTCACAATTATAGTTGAGTGTGTTTGACTCTTGGCTGATTTGGGAGTTGGACAATCATCTACCACCACCATCATCACTTACAGACAGTGCACACTGGCAGTTGAAGAAAATCCAGTGTTCCATGCATGTAGTAAGTACATTGAGATGCACCATTATATCCAAGGAGGAGGACTCTTTGCATGAGAGATGAGCTTGGCTTATGTACCAATAGTGAACAACCTTGCACATCTTTTCATAAAGGCTTTGCCTCATGAGAGTTCCAAGCTTTCCACAAAGCTTTGAGCTTGCTCTCCTTTATGAATTGATCTAGTCCATTGGGCATGACACTTCCCTATACATGTGTGTCAGCTCTCGTTCACCACATCACTCCCACGGTTGATTCCTTACTATGTCTTAGTGGTGATATGTATGAATACACTTAGGACCACCCAGGCACGTTTTTTCCCTCTTTAGGAGATTTTTCTCCTCGGCCTTGTATATATGCCTATTCACTTTTAGGGCATACTTAGTCTTATACACCTTGAGTTGTGATCTCTCAAGCTTCTTCTCTGAGCTGTGTACTTGCATTCTTACAACCCTAAATCCAATAGTGAGCAAGTATAAGGCAAGACTTGCAACCAAAGGCTACAGCTTGTACAACATTGATATGAGGAGACTTTCAATACAATGACCAAGATGGCTACCATTTGCACAATAGTTTTTTTCGTCGTATCCAAGAGATAAATACATCAAATGGATGTGAAAATTGCATTTTTGAATGAAGAGTTTACCAAAACAGTCTATACACAACCAACAAAATATGAGGATCACAAGCATTTGTATGGAATATGCAAATTGTATAAAGCAATCTATAGGTTGAAATAAGCACTAAGATCATGGCATAGTCACTTACATTAAGGGTCAATTGCAATTGGTATGTAACAAAGACAATATGCATTAAACATGCTAACAAAGTATGACATGGCATGTAAACCCATGATCATAACACTTAGTCTATACACAAAGTTATCAACACATGAAGGTGATGAGCTAGAGAATCCAAATGTATATAAGCATATGGTAGGAAGTCCCATTTACCTTACCATTACACGGCATGATCTCATATATGCAACTGGAATTGTGAGTCACTCTATGTAGTCACCTAGGAAGCCACATCTAAATGCAATACATAGGATCATATATTAAATTCCACGATGGGTTATGGATTGCAATATAGGGCCAATCTTGTACTCGAGCTTTATGCCCTCAATGTTGATTGGGCAAGTAGTGCAACTATTCAAAGATCAACATCAAGATATGTATTCATTCTATCACGTGAAGCAATTTCATGGATGTCAAGGAACCAATCTACCCCTGCTCTAAATTCTACAAAGGTCCAATACTAAGAGGCAATAATTGCGGCATGTAAGGCTGTATGGTTATGCAACTTACTAGAGCAGATTGGTTATGATGTAATGGATCTTGTACCTCTTTATTGTAATAACATTAGCAACATCATGATAGCTTATAACCCAGTGTTTCATGCTCACACAAAACCGTAAGAGGTCCACTAACCACATACTCATGAGAAGGTGCTTAATAGAGATGTAGACCTATGGCACATGTCTACTAAGCAATAGATTGCAAATATCTTCACTAAGTCACTAGCCTAAGAGAAGCTAGAGTACTTCCGGCAAGCTATGCGAGTACACAACTTTAGCAATGCAAGCTCACGCATTCACTCTCCTTGTGACTTGAGTTTGGGGAGGAGTATTGACAAATCTGGCACATTTGATGCCAAACTCTATCCACCAACTCATACATGGTAGATAGAGTAATGTACATGGTGAATAAGCGGGCATGTAGCAACATGCTACCTCGCACCGTTAGTTATATTGTATGTGTGGCGCCAATATATAAGGCAGACTCCGGAGTAATAAAGAATGAACCCAAGAAGCTCCCTTCCACCATATCTTATCTAATGTGTGCGCATGTGTGATACCTGCCACATTCATGACAATTACAAAGTTTCAGCAAACGCTAAGACACGTTAGCATATCAATAAATAGATTCGAGCTCATTGCCATCCTATGCATACCGAGACATGAGCATACCACCACAACAGCTCCTCAAGAAACACCATGTGGCTTTCATTTGGCATTAGACCCTATCCAACAATGGTCGTCCCATTTTCAGTCTAGCGAATGGCCAACCATCTTGTTTATGCTAAGCCAAGCAATCATGTTTCTCATCCAGTAGTAATTGTCATCCCATTTGCAGTCAAACAATGGCAATTCCATTTCTAGGTCCAGAGAGATGGCCTTCCCATTTCCATGTCCATCCCATTTGTGTGAACAAGATGGCCACCCCATTTCTTTTGGCCTTGCCTAGGTCATCCCATTTTTCACCTAGCAAGGAGCCGTCCCATTTGTTCAGCCCTCTCGAAACCATCCCATTTCCAGATTGACGAAAATGACAATTTCATTTTGCTCGGTCCTGCATTACCATCCCATTTCTAGTCGAACTCATCATCCATTGGCAACACCAAAGGATCCACATGTTATGGTCCTTGCTAGGTGAAAAATGGGATTTTCCAATAACCAATTATCCAATTCACTTTCATGGTAGTTATGCTCTGGCACAATATTGAGCTTATTGTACACCTCCACTTATTTGGGTCATTCAGACCCCTCGTGTTGCAAGAATCATATTTACAGGTGCTTTTCATGGTTTGTGTCAATGCATTATTGAAGTCAACACACCTGCACTTATTTGGGTCATTCAGAACCCTCATGTTGCAAAAATCATATTTACAGGTGCTTTTCAGGATTTGCATAAATGCTCATATGTTGAAACACAGAATGCAAAACATATAGTGCACTTGGCAATCTTTATTCCAAAATGCACTTGGCACTCTGTTCCAAATTTCACAAGCATCCACTACTCTTCTGGAGTGCCAAATATCAACAGTCACCTTCTTCCCTTCTCTGCAAGTCCTGTTACAAAAGAATCCCATCACTTAGGTTCCACTTGTTTAAGTTGCTCTTCTACCCTCACTTTCCACTTGCCTCACTGATCAATGTTTTGGCCAGCTACTATTGAAGTCTGGTTTTGTTCAGGCTACTGGCACATGCTCGGATGGTAACAGATAATCCAGTACCAAATGACTTAACAGAGTAGAAACTAAGCCTTTGTGACTGATTCTCACTGTACCATTGCTGATTTTCAGACCTTGGCATCCATAACCTATAAAACTGATCTACCCATCACCAGTTTCCTCACAGATACATTTTCCATCCACAAAAATATGTATTCGGCTTGTATCTTTGACCTGAATTTTGCGCTTCTCCATCTTTGAAATGAGTGAGGTGGCGAAATGGCAGTCGCCACAAACCCGCATGTTCTTGGTGACATGTATAGGTGTACGTTCAGGAGTATTAATGAGAGCACATGCAATAGCCAACTTCTCACTATGCCCACATAGCACATCTTCCTCTCCATGATCTGAGGCAGCTTCTGACACCCAATGCAAAGGTAGAGAATACCCTTCCAGTTGTTTTTGACCAATGTCTTTTAGCTTTGCAAACATACAATTGCTCTGGGGATGGCTTTTATCCCCTACAGTAAACAAATGAACCTTTCCACCTACATCAGTCCACCAACAACGTCCTTGCATCTTCCATGCTCCATTTTTGGTTCTCAAAGCCTCAACCTCGTCTGCTTCTTCTTGCATGCCAGCAGCTGCATACAGATTACTCATGCAGATGTATGCTGCAGCACGTTTATCATCCAACTGCAATACATGCTCAAAGGCCCATCTCCCAAGCTCCACATTTACCCAATTTCGACAAGCACTCAAAAGAGCCAACCATAAGTCAGAATCTGGTACCTTCTCTATCGCACTCATTGCCTTGTCAAAGTGACCTGCACGGCCAAAAAGATCAACCAAGCAAGTGTAGTGTTCTGAACCTGGCATGATGCAATAGACAGAACTCATAATATCAAAGTACATTTGCCCCTCTTCCACTAAACCTGCATGACTGCAAGCTGTAAGCAAAACACTGAAGGTAACACAATCTGGCTCTACACATTCTCCTCTCATTTTGCTGAATAACTCAAAAACTCTTTTAGCCTTACCAAGCCGACCATATCCAGCCATCAATGCAGTCCAAGCAACTGCATCACGTATGGGAAGCTCATTAAAAATTTCTTGTGCTTTGACAAGTGCACCGCACTTAGCATACATGTCCACCAACGCAGTCCCTACCATAATAATATCATGATTTTCTAACAACCCCAGCCTGCAGACCTCAGCATGTATCTCTTCACCCTTCTCAGTTGCTCCTATGCTTCCACAAGCTTTCAAAATGCATAAAAAGGTGAATGTGTCTGGGGAAATTCCCTCATCTTGCATCTGTCCAAAGCAGTTCAGAGCTTCCTCATGACGCC
Source organism: Lygodium microphyllum (assembly GCF_053477565.2). Lineage (NCBI taxonomy): Eukaryota > Viridiplantae > Streptophyta > Polypodiopsida > Schizaeales > Lygodiaceae > Lygodium > Lygodium microphyllum. Next base: position 2,762,279 of record NC_141146.1, on the reverse strand, counting down.
CATGTTGGGCATAGCCGGAAATCAGTGCATTCCAAGTGACTGCATCCCGTACTAAAAGTCCATCAAAAACTTCTCGTGCTTTCACAAGGGTACCGCACTTGGCATACATGTCCACTAATGCATTGCCAAGCTCAATCTCATTATTTTCCCATAATCCCAGCCTCTGAACCTCGGTATGTATCTCTTTCCCTTTCTCACTTGCTCCTATGTTTCCACAAGCTTTCAAGACACATACAATGGTGACTATGTCTGGAGTGAACCCCTCAACTCTCATCCGTTCAAAGCAGTTCAAAGCTTCCACAGTGAGCCCATGCTGAGCATATCCAGATATTAGTGCATTCCAAGAGACTATATCTCGGAATAGAAGCCCATCAAATACCTCTCGTGCTTTCACAAGTGCACCACATTTAGCATACATGTTCACCAAAGCATTGCCAAGCTCAATCTCACGATTTTGTAATAATCCCAGCCTATGGACCTCAGCATGTATTTCTGTTCCCTTCTCAGCTGCTCCTATGCTGCCACAAGCTGTCAAAGCGCATATAAAGGTGACTGCATCTGGTGACATGCCCTCATCTCGCATCCGCCCAAAGCAGTTCAAAGCCTTGTTACTGAGCCCATGCTGGGCATATCCAGCTATAAGTGCATTCCAACAGACTGCATCCCTCACTGGAAGCCCATCAAACACTTCTTGTGCTTCGGCTAGCGCACCACACTTGGCATACATGCTCACCAAGGCATTCCCAAGCACAATCTCACAATTTTGTAATAATCCCATCTTGTGGATCTCACCATGTATCTCTTTGCCCTTCTCAACTGCTCCTATGCTCCCACAAGCTTTTAAAACGCATATAAAGGTGACTGTGTCTGGTAAAAGACCCTCATCTCGCATGTGTCCAAAGCAGTCCAGAGCTTCCTCACCAAACCCACGCTGGGCATATCCAGCAATTAAAGCATTCCAAGCAACTGCATTCCGTACTGAAAGCCCATCAAACACTTGCTGTGCTTTGGCAAGTGCACCACACTTGGCGTACATGTCCAGTAATGCAGTGCCTAGCACAATATCATGATTTTTCAATAACCCCAGCCTATCAACCTCTGCATGTATCTCTTTGCCCTTCTCTGTTGCTCCTATGCTTCCACAAGCTTTCAAAACACATACAAAGGTGATGACATTTGGGGAGAAGCCCTCATCTCGCATATGTCCAAAACAGTTCAAAGCTTCCTCACCAAGGCCATGCTGGGCATATCCAGTGATCAGTGCATTCCAAGAGGCTGTATCACGTACTAAGAGCCCATCAAACACTTCTTGTGCTTTGGTGAGCACACCACACTTGGCATACATGTTCACCAATGCATTGCCAAGGATAACCTCACCATTGTCCAATAATCCCAGCCTCTGGATCTCAGCATGTATCTCTTTGCCCTTCTCAGTCGCTCCTATGCTACTGCAAGCTTTCAAAACACATACAAAGGTGATTGGGTTTGGGGATAAACCCTCATCTCGCATCTGTTCAAAACAGTTGAGAGCTTCCTCACCAAGCCCATGCTGGGCATATCCAGAGATTATTGTATTCCAAGAGACTATATCCCGCACTGGAAGCCCATCGAACACTTCTTGCGCTTTGGTGAAAGCCCCACACTTGGCATACATGTCCACCAATGCAGTGCCCAGTAGAATATCCTGGTTTCCCAGCAACCCCAACCTCCGGACCTCGGAATGTATTTGTTCACCCTTCTCGGTTGCTTGTATGCTGCCGCAAGCTTTCAGGATGCCTGTAAATGTGACAGTATCTGGGGAGAAGCCCTCATCTCGCATCTGTCCAAGGCAGTTCAGAGCTTCCTCGCCAAGCCCATGCTTGGCGTATCCAGCGATTAGGACATTCCAAGTGACCCCATTCCGTGTCGGAAGCCCATCGAACACTTCTTGTGCATTGGCGAGCGCACCGCACTTAGCATACATTCGGATGAGCGCCGTGCTGATATAGACATCCCTCTTAAGGGACCCTGTTTGGAGAATATCGGCATGTATCTTTCTGCCTTTATGCAGGTCCTTCTGTCTGCCACAGGCCTTTAGGGAGTCCAAGATGTCGTGATGCACCTTCTGTCTCAATTCCCATGGCCAATCATCATTCCATAGTAGGGGCTGCCTTCCTGAATCGTCCCTGAATTGGGAGGGATCTTTGAAGTGCTCCGTCCATAGAAGGTGCAGTAGGTCACAGCATGCTGACATTCCGGTCTGCTGTGAGATCCAATGAATGGCGTGAACATATCATGCCATGTTGCAATATGGGTTCGTGAAAACGCAGGTGGTGGCGGATGGTTTTGAGAAGAAGCGCCAGGTAAGTATAATGGTGAAATAACCAAAACTATATAAACAAGGTGATGTAATCACAAGGGCCACACTTTGTGAACTATTGTAAGAGGTTGGGAAGGCCATCTAGATGTGAATAGATTTGTGCCATAGGGGATGCAAGACACAGGGATCGAACTCACACACCTGTGAAATTTTCAGCATCTATGAATAATATTTGGCTGGGATCGAGCTTGGCATTTTAAATAAGAATGAATCACCATTTTAGATTTTCCAAAAAAGTTGTTATATCACTTGATGTTTTAATTTCTAGATATCTTGTTAATGTGAAGAATCTTGACAATTTGATCTTACAATGAATAATATTTTGTAGAGATTTTTGAAAAATTATAGCATCATAAATCATTGCTTCTCCTCTTCTTCTTTTTGCGAGCTTTGAAGTGTGACCAAGTGAAGATACATTTCTTACTGTTATACACTTGGTTTTAAATATTGGAAGGATTGGGATCGTCTCCCTGTAATGTTCAACTCTCCTTATGGTTACATTATGTATTTAGATGTACATGTGTGTGCATGTATATATGTACATGTGTTCTACCCTCCCTCACACACACATATATCTCCTATACATATGTGAGAATACGTGTATGTATGAGCCCCTAAGCTTCACATGGGCACTAGTTTACCATGGTGCCCACATATACAAGGTCTCCTTCGTGGTAAGACAAGGGCCTAAAGTGTTGGAATTAGGATCCAAATACTTAGGTATTTGTAGTTAAGCTCAAACTTTAAACCATGCTCATGTGACCCCAAGTTGTTGAATAGTGGCCGGGAGCCCTCAACTAATTATTTTGATACATCAAAGTGTGTGCTATTAGCAAATAATACACTTTTTTATTTTTGGATGGGTTATGGATTATTGATTCAATGGTCACTACCACTTTGGATGTTAATAAAAGCACCCCAGAATCTATCATTCATTAGCTACAATCTAGAAGTTGATGGCAAATAGCTAGCTTGAGATGTCCCTAAAATTGTGGAACTCATATCGATACCTATGGAGTACATTTGTAAAAATCTCAATTTTAGAGTTTAAGGTACATTGTTGATGGCAACAAGGTTAAAGTAGGCATGTTGGATGATTATAGTATAACCAAGCTTTACATATTTATTGACAAACATCAAAAGATAAGTAATATTTGATATACTAGAGTGTTAATGTAGCAACTAGGTGCAACGACTTTATACTTGCGATTGATATAAGCATAAGGGTAGTAGGCCTTGGGATTTGGGGTTTGAGATGTATATAAAGAGCATTATTCATGATTGGATGCAGGATCTAAAAAGCCTTTTGTCAGGACCATTAAAGCAATATGTTGATTAGATCCTTTAACCACCCTTGCTAAAACTTTGAGGCAAATCCCCTTGAATGCATCCAACTTGAAGGACATTGTCAATATAAACTAGCATTCCCCACCCACAAAAGAAACACAATTCCACTTAGGTCTAGATTTTGCAACTAACATTCCTTGCTCAAGTGTTAGAATTTGTGGCATCATCATAGTCATTCTCTTGATTCGAGTGTGGTTCCCCTAACTTCTAGGAGCTTGAGTGATTCTACTATTGAGAGATTCAAGTAATTTTAAGGCTTCCAAGAGCTAAGTGATTCTACTAATGGAAGCTTAAGGGAATCTTTTAATGCAACTTTTAGTTTATTGACAAAATAACTAACAAATATTTATTTTCAGTATATCCACTTGTAGTTAAAAGTGTGGATGTGGACCTTCACTCCATAGTGTGCCTTATTAGTGACACATTGGTTAGAATTTTGATATATACCAATACATCCAATTGACTAAACAATGCATAATAGTTGGAAAAATTGATTGTTTGGTAACAACTATGTGTTGAATGAAAGGTGAGAAGGATCAAAGCTTGCTTGGAGAGCTATGGCGAGAGAGCAAGAGCAAGAAAGATAGAGACACAAAATGGGAACTCCAACAGTCACAATGTGTGACCCGGCCTTCCTTTATTCAAACTGTCACTAAAAGAATAAAGAATAAAGTGACGGTGATAGGCGTCCGCCACCTGCAATGTGTAGTGGCGGGTACTGTCAGTATAGTAATACACAGGCGGCTAGACAGAGGCACCTTTACCCCCAACAACCTCCCACTTAAAGGCGAATCTGCCCCAGTGAGGAGTGAAAAGAAAAAGAAAAGACAATACAATGTACACATGTTCAACAGGATGAGGAAAAACGTCATCTTATCCAATGCCCATCAATCTCTTGAGGAAGGCAAAGCGCTCAGTAGTGAGGCTTTTCATGAGCAGATCTGTAGGATTTTAGTCAGTAGAGATCTTGACAAGGTCAACAGACTTGTCCCCCACAACCCCATGTATGAAGTGATACCTCACCTCAATGTGTTTCGTCTTTGCATGGAAGAATGGATTATTGGCTAGCTGAATAGCACTCATAGAATCCGAATGCAGTGTAGGTATAGCATCAATCCAAAGGTCATGAACCAAACGGCCTAACCATACGGCCTCCTTGCATGCCTCGGTGGCTGCAACATACTTGGCCTCAGTGGTAGATAGAGGCATACACTTCTAAACCCTGGACATCCAAGAGATAGCACCTCCAACATAGGTGAATACATAGCCAGAAGTGGACTTCCTACTATCTGCATGTCTTGCATGATCAGAGTATGTGTACCCCACAACTCCTCTATCCTAGCTGCCATAGCAAATACACATATCTGATGTGTCCTTCAGGTATCTTATGATACCCTTCATAGCATCCCAATGCTTCTTGCCATGTCTAGCCATATAGCGTGCCACAACACCAACTGCAAAGGCAATATCTGGACGAGTGGCTATCATGGTAAACATCAAACTACCTACAGCTGATGCATAAGGGATCTTGGCCATCTCGGCCCTCTGCTCATCTATCTGCAGACAATCGGCCTATGAAACCTTCACATAAGAAGGTAATGGACAACCAATAGGCTTCACATCTTGCATGCGGAAATGCTCAGGGACTTTATGAATGTATTGCCTCTGCGAGAGGTAGAGTAGTCCCAGATGTGTCCCAGATGCATGTCACGCTTAATGCGCATACCAAGAATGTGAGAGGCCTATCCCAAATCCTTCATCTCAAAGCTCTTCTTCAACTGAGATTTAAGAACATCCAGCTCATCTCATGAGCTATCACTGCTATCAACATACCATCCACATATAGTACCAAAATAAGCAATGAGCCATCACAAGCTTTCTTTGTGTAAAGACATGGATCCATAGCACTCCTGCTGTAGCCATGTGACTGCATAAAGGCATCAAACTTATGATACCACTCCCTAGGTGCTTGCTTCAAGCCATAAAGAGTTTTCTTCAACTTGCACACTAGGTGCTCCCTGCCAGGTTCTACAAAGCCCTTAGGCTGCTCCATGTAAATCTCATCATGCAAGTCCCCATGTAAGAAAGCCGTCTTGACATCCATCTGGTACAAGTCCAAGCAGTGCAACCAAAGCCAAGACTAAGCACAGGGTGGTCATCTTAACCATAGGAGAGAAGACCTCATCAAACTCAACACCATGCTCCTGCTTAAAACCCTTTGCTACCAATCTAGCCTTGTATGCCAACTTGGGGTGTCCATGTGTACTTTTCAGCTTGTACACCCACTTGCATGGCAGAGCCTTCTTGCCCTTAGGCAATGCAACCAAATTCCAAGTCATATTCTTATGCAAGGAGTCTATCTCAGATTGCATAGTCCTCTCCCAAGAGTGACTGTCACCCCTGCGCATAGCCTCATCATAGGTGAGAGGCTCTCCTGTATCTGTAACCAAGACATAATGTATCGAGGGCTCAAATTGATCAAGTGGACATCTATCTCTAGTAGACCGTCTCACGGAAGGCTCTGCTACTTGTCCAATACCTTGGCCATGTGTACCAACAACTGCTGCTGTAGGTTGTCCAACTAGATGTGTAGGAGCATGTGGCTCCTCTTGGAATATAACCCTATGTATCTTTACCACCTTCTCAAGCTGCCTATGCATCTTGTCTTCATGGAAGACTACATCATGGCTGCCGAAGGCTTTCTGCGCCTTGTGAATCCCAAAGGCGGTAACCCATCTCGCCTGCATCTCCACAGCCAAGAAAAATGCATTTGACACTCTTAGGATCCAGCTTACTATGCTTGTCCTTAGGCACATGGCAGTATGCCTCACATCCAAAGACACATAGATGCGCATAAGACGGAGGTCTCCAAGTCCATACCTCCTCTGCAACCTAGAAATCTAAACCATTGGAAGGTGATCTCTTTATGATATGCACATCTGTATTGACTGCCTCAACCCAAAAGCTATGTGGTAGGCCTGCATGGCTAAGCATACTACGTACACGCTCCTCAATGCTTCTATTTATCTGCTCAGTCAAACCATTCAGGGGTGGGGTATAGGGGGCAGTCAACTGACGCTTAATACCCCTCTCATCACATAGCTACTCAAAGACACGTGACACATATTCTCCCCCATTGTCAGTCTTAAGGCATTTCAGCCTATGCCCAATTTGGTTCTCAACCAATGCAAGCCATCTTTGAAATACAGCCAAGACATCTAACTTAAGCGTAATGGGATAAGCCCAGACTTTACGTGAAAAATCGTCAATAAATGTCACAAAATACTTTGCACCACCCATAGAGTGACAGGGCATGGGCCCACAAACATCTGAATGTACCAAGGCCAAGGGCTCACTCATGCGTGTCCTATCAGACTTCTTATGCGTATTCCTAGTCTATCTACCATAAAGACAATGCTCACGCGAATCAAAACATGCATAGTCAAGGGGCGGTAAGTACTGCAAACCAGAAAGCATTTTCATTCCCTTCAAGGACATATGGCCCAAACGGGCATGCCAAAGAGATACATGTGGGATGGAACCCACTGACAAAACATGGCCAATAGAGGACCCATCAACTACAAGAGGATAGAGGCTGCCAGCTTTGGCACCTCTAGTAAGCACAAGTGTGCCACAAGTGATCTTCCAAGCAGAATCCCCAAATGAAACATGAAACCCAGCATCATCAAGCTTCCCTACAGACATAAGACTGCATGTAAGCACAAGTACATGACGTACATCCTGTAACAAAAAAGTAAAGCTAGTAGAGAACTGCAGTCGTATATCCCCAATGCCAACAATAGCAAGTGACCTATCATCACCCAAGCAAACTAAACCAGAGACAGTGCAATAGGAGTGGAACCACTCATGGCATGGCATAACATAAAATGAAGCACCAGAATTCAAAAGCCAGCACTGTGAATATATAGAGTGAACCTTAGTCAACGGTGTAGCATCACAAGAACTAGCTGCAAGTCTGTACTCCCCATCGGAGTCATCAGTCTGCATGACATTTATTTTCTCGATTTCCACACTGGATTTTGCAGGCACCATGCTGCGATTGGAGGGCTTTTCTTGTACTTTGTCTTTCCCCCTTCTCTTTGCACTTCTCATTGCACAACTCATGACATTGTGGGCATATATGACCCTTCTTTCCTTAATGATGACATGTCACATTAGCATTTCTCCCACGAGACTTGCTGTGCAACTTACCACGCAACTTAGACCTACACTTCTGCGAGTCTCTGCCACCTCCATACCCACAGTCATTCTTTCCATTACCATCTCTGCCTCTAACATTCAAAGCATACGACACACGAGAGGCATCGAAGTTCTTATGGTTGATCTCTTCCTGCAGAAGAGCACTCTCTACATCATGCAAGTTCAAAATAGTAGGAGGAGCACATAAGGCAGTGCGGAATACATCCCATGACTCACTGAGAGTCGTAAGCAAAAACAATGGAGTAACCTTATCATTGAAATTAATGCCCTGCGAAGTCAAGTTCTTGATAATAGCATGGAACTGGTTCAAATGAGAAGACATCGATATATTCTCCTTCATGCACAGGTCCATAAGTTGCTTCAGCTAACCAATACATCTGACTTGATGGACTTTTCTTGTCATAGAGATTCTTGATTTTATCCCAAAGTTGCCAAGCACTCTGTGCTTCCTCAACCACATTGTAATGCACCTGTTCAGTGAGAGACAAGATAAGGGTGGACTTGCATAACTCATCAAGCTCATCCCATTCATCATCAGTCATAGTTTCAGGCTACTCGCCATGCATCCTTAGTGGATTTATCTGCAACTTTTGTACCAATACCTGCCAAAATTGGCTCTTCCAATAGGCATAATTCGTACCATCAAGCTTAGTGATGTTGAAGATAGCATTGTCCAGTGGAAGAAGATGCCATACTGCAGTCCAAAATGGTGATAGTTCAAAAACTACTTGCTATAAACTACAGAAAATGACCAAAAAACCACCAAAACCAAGGCAAAAGAATAAAGAATAAAGTGACGGCGATGGGTGCTTGCCACCTGCAGTTTGCAGTGGCGGGTACTGCTAGTGTAGTAATACACAGGCAGCTAGGCAAAGGCACCTTTACCCCCAACATTGGCATAAAGTTATAACATGTGTGTAAACTTAACTAAGTGTGGAGACTTGCCTCACATACGTAGATGTAGATTGGCATGTAACTGAAACTCGTGTGTAGATGTAAGCTAAAAATGTAATTAGAACTTCTAAAAGGGATAAGTTGATAGATAAACCTAACTAGGTAGCTCTTCCTTATAGATCAAGTATGACCTACTTTTAGGTACCAAATTGCAATGTATGTTATAGTATGTACTTAACAATATAAGTTTATAAGAATTAGAGGAACTAACAATTGATATCTCATCATGTTTTGGATATCAATGCATAGATACTAGGCATGCATCTAGATAGTGTATCAAAGTGAAATAAGGCTTTAAGAACACAACATGTTATGGGCTGATTGCATATGCATCTAAACAAGGTATCAAAGTCAAATTAAACTAACTTTGACAAATATATAGTGCATCCCCACGATAAATTTTTTTAAAAAAAGTGAAAGATACACTTTACGGCCTACCATTGTTTGGTACGTAAGCTATACATAAAGTTGCTCATTTGTGACACTACAAATTGGATGTCAATCCTCATAATGTATTCACAAATTAGGCATCCAATAGTCTGTTGATAGAGAAATACATCAAAATAGTTGTTGCCATCATGAAGCTTAACTTCAAACTTGTTTCCATGGAAGTAATATATTTGTAATCCGCAAGTCCAAATCTCCATGAAATAATTATAGGTATGCAATCCTCAAGTCCAAATCTCTATAAAGATATATCGATGTACTTGTTTGATACCACCCAATGCCTCCGTCACACTGCTCAAACTAAATACCCAAATAATAATGAAATAACCCCAAATCTAAGACATCAAAAGTCAAATTCAAATTACTTCAAATCAACAATATATGTCTCATTAGGTCCAATGAACAATAGATCATCAATATAAACCACAATGATTAGAGTATATCGCTCTCATATCTGACATACAAGGTGCTCTCAAATGGATTGTTGTGAAAACAAAGTGTAGTAAAGTATACATATATTTTCTCATACCAAGCCCAAGATGCTTATTTTAGACTATGCAATGACTTCTTCAATCTACACGTTTCTCTTCCATACCCTTTTTTAATAAAATCATGAGCTAAAATAAATATATTTCCTCTTGCAAATTAGCATTCAAAAATGTAGTTTTTATGTCCAACTAATATACATTCAAATATTACAAGCTATTAATGCAAAAATGCTATGAATTGTCATCATAAGATAAGTGAAAGCAAAGATCTCATCAAAGTTAATGCTCTTTTGTTGAGTATAAATGTATCTCTCACAAGTCTAGCCTTATAAGACTCAATGAAACCATTTATCTTGACTTTAAACTTGTAAAGCCTTTTAATAACAATGGGCTTTTTGCCATGATGCAAGTCACATAAGAATCTAGTGCCATCCTTGATACCAATATGATACTTAGATTGCAACCATCCAATATTTGGAATACCTTTCCAAAAGAAATAGAGTCATCTCCATCACACACACCAAAAACCTCTAATGCATAACAATTTAATCCATAAGATGCACTACAAGAGCTAGATCAAGCATAACTAGCCAAAGTTGCATCAAAGCTACTATCATGTAACTAGCCAAGAGCTAGATCAAGCATAACTAACCAAAGTTGCATCAAAGCTACTATGATGTAACATCTATACAAGCCATTTTGGTATAGTCTTTAATATCATCACGACAAGCACATCATTTTCACATTTTCATGAGAAATAGGTTGATTTGTGGACTCCTTAGAAACATGTGCTTTCAAAACTATAACCAACAAATATAAATTTCACAACCTTGTCACCAAAATTTTTGCGATGTTACACATATACTTATGCATAACCAACAAAGATATATTTCACAACCTTGTCACCATACTTGTTGTGATCTTACACATATACTTATGCATAAGTCAAGCAATCAAAAGCATGCAAGTGAGCAATGGATGTCCTTTTTACCATACTAAGCCTCATGTGGAGTGAGAGAGTGTAATGCTTTGGTACGATACACATTTAGTACAAGGGATGTGTAAATAATAGCCTCACAAGTTGAAAACCATGTGGCAAACCTTGACTGTTATTATACGTGGTGTCACTTTCTTATTATTCCCATCATGCCTCCCAACATTATGGCTATTTTCATGGTCCTTTTTATTTCCTACAAAGGGCTTGGCTCTCAATAACTATTGCTTAGTAACAACTTCTATTACATTCTTATCAATGAGATGTGTTACATGGGGGAATTCCAAAAGGTGTGGGAAATTCTATGTCACGTTGAGGATTATAACAATGTATCTTCCTTCCATTTGCAAGAGATAGTTTGCAATCAACTTTCTCCTCCTCCTCCCTCCCCCCCCCCCCCCCCCCACTTTCTCACCCACACACATGCTCTCTTTAACTTTCATTTTGTGTCTTCTTCATTGTTGGGGGTTTTGTCCCTAACATTTGATAATTGTGAGGTCAATTTTTGAGAAAAATTGTGTGATGGGGAGACTTCTAGAATTGATGCATCAAGCTCACATAATAGATGCAAGTAGAAGCTCCCTCAAGAATACAAGAGAGATGGAGGTCAAAACATGTTTTGTTATTTTTCTTTCTTCTTCCATACACAATACAATGTACACAGGGTATAGATAAGATGTAACATAAAAAAAGTGGCCTATTGAGTCAAACAATGCATGACTTATTATAATAATTGATTAGCACTATAATTATGCTAGCTAAGAATGTAACTAACAAAATACAATAAGTGGTAAATCAATGGGCATGTAAAGGTCATGATAACGATCAACATGCTAAGTGTAGATGTGTAGACCCATCTAACCAAGTGATTCATCATTAATGTATGCACATGTTGATCTTGCCATCTCAATACTCCCCCTCAAACTCAATTGCATCTATGCAACTAGAAGAACGCTTACCATCAATGTCCACATGTGTTGAGCTTGCCATCTTAGCATTGCCTCTCAAGCTCAATTGCATTTATGCAATTGCAAGTAAGATTTGAAATCTTTGAAGATTCTCCATACCTAATGCCTTTGTAAAAATATTAGCAACATGATCCTGTGTGCTAATATATTCCAAGTTAAGTCCACTTGCAATACCTTCTCTCTCACAAAATGATAATGTATCTTTTTATGTTTTGTCCTAGCATGGAACACGCGGTTTCTTGTTGCTAACTATATGGTACTCATGTTCTCACAATGAATGACAACTAGAATATATACTTGCACATTTAAATTAGTCAATAACTTCTATAGCCATACCACCTCACATGCCACCATTGTAGCACCTTTGTTCTCTACTTCTGTACTAGATAAAGTAACATAGGTTTCTTTTTGTACTCCAAGTGGTGGTTGCACTACCAAATGAAAACAATTATTGATGATAGATCTTCTATTTTATATACTATGAGCCCAATCTATATCTATGATTCCCAATACCTGTATATCCTTACCTACCTCATAAAAAATTCCATATTGTCAAGTGGAATTCACATACCTCAATATCCATCTAATTGCATCCAAATGAGGCTTCCTAAATACTTGCATAAACTAACTCACAAGCCCAATAGCATAGCTCATTGTCTTTGTAATAGTCATCTAAATCAACAAACCCCTACTTTTCACTTGAGCATAATAGGATCTTCTATCTCATCTTCTTACAATCTCATCCAATCACATTGAAAGAGACTTACACACTAGCATACCATACTTGTGACAACATATCCAAATCATAATGTCTTTAGGACATCAAAATTCCATCAACACACATGATCGCCTCCATGCCAAGAAAGTAATTAGGAGCATTGTGCATAATCAACAAACCATTGGCACCATCTACAATTGTCCTAGTAAAAATTCATAAAAAATGATAATCCATAGGACAACAAGATAAGGAAATTGTTAAGAAAGTTCATTTTACAAAGGTATTATTGAAAAAGTAGCAGCTTATAGGCTAGAAAATGTTGGAACCACATATGTGAAGTGATTGTTCTAATTGCATTGTTGTAGAGGATTGTCCTAAGGAGAGCCAAGTGTTAGCAATTACTAGAGTTAAGAAAAAAAATGAGATGGATTGGAATGTGTAGGAGAAAGATAGGGAGGCAAGATTGAAGAAATGAATAGAGGACAAAAGAAAAGAAGGGTTAAATAGCTCTATCAAGAAAATGCAAGCCCGATGTAGGGAACTCAAGTAAGAAAAGGAAGGTCTATAAGAATTGTTGCAACAAAAGGGGTCTAATAAAGAAGGTTCAAGTACAATTAAATTGCTAGAGGGCTTCATAAATTGTCCAGGGCCTTGGCTATATCATCTTTTCAATTTACTTTAGAATAGATTTTGGATTTGATTCCAAGCTTTAAGGAGAAATTACTGTAAAAAATATCTAGTAATCAAGGAAAAGTGTGGCAAAAGTAAGTGGAAGAACCCAAAGAAGTTTCAAAATGTCAAGCAATTATCTCTACCAAGATCGAAGTAGTGGATGATAAAATGGAGTACCTTGGGAAGCGATTTGATGATATTTTGCTAGATGATGTATCAAGAGTTAATGTTATCCTTGAATTGGCATATATCAAGCTTCCTATCGTGGATGCATATAGGATCTTGGCCATCTTAGCCTCCTCATCATCTGGCTGGGGACAATCTACCTAACTAACCTTCTCATGACAAGGCAATGGAAAGTCAATCGACTTACCACCTTGCATATGGAACTGCTAAAGGACTTTATAAATGTACTCCTTTTGTAACAATTAGACTACTCCCTCATAGTAGTGATTGCATGTAATGTGCATATACAGATCCATATCACTGCGATGATAACCTTGTAAATGCATAAAGGCGTCGAACTTATGATACCATTCCCTAGGTGCTTGCTTAAGTCCATAAAGACTCTTCTTCAACTTGCACACTAGGTGCTCCCTTTCCCTTTGTCTCAAAGCCCTTAGGCTGCTTCATATAGATATCCTCATGTAGGTCCTAATGTAAGAAAGCCATTTTAATATCCATCTGGTACAAGTCCAAATCCATCTATGCAACCAAGGCCAATACCAAGCCAAGGATTTTCATTTCGACCATAGGGGATAATATCCCATCAAAGTTAACTCCCTTTTCCTATTCAAAACCCTTAACAACCAAACATGTCTTGTATGTGGCTTAGGGCGACTAGGGGTGCTCTTCAACTTATACATCTACTTGCATGGAAATGCTTGTTTACTATCTAGAGAGGCTGATTTTGAAGGTTGTAGTAAAGGAGAAGCAGTAAGGATTCAAGCAAGTAAGCAATCTGTAAGATGCTCTCCTATGAGTTAAGCTTAGATTGCATGGCCCTCTCCCAAGGAGTCCACCTTATAGAACATGTAAGATACCATGTGAGTTCAAAGAAAATGGTATTTTATTTAGTAAAATTTATAGGATTATAGTTACAATAGGGATTTTTCAATTACAATTTGAAAAAAAACTTGAAAGTTTAGTAAAGTAAAAGGGGTCATTTCATGGCCTTATGGCATGTAAAGAAAGGATATTTCTTAATATCCTTTGAACACACATTATATAGATGATTTTTTATAAGTGCATCCCTTAGACCTGCATAATAGGCAAATCATGGGCCACTACGTTATCAATAGTTGATATAGGCTATCTAATTAGGGCTGGCTATAGTATAACAAGAAGTTCCTCATGAAAGATCACCCTGTGTATCTCAACTACTTGCTCTAGTCCGATTTGCATATTTTTTTCATGGAATACAACATCGTAGATATGGATAACCTTCTGAGCTTGTGGATCCCAATGGCAATATCCCATCTCACCTGTAACATCATATCTAAGAAATATGCATTTGATGGACTTTGGATCCAACTTATTGTATTTGTCTTTGGGAATATGACAAAAAGCCTCACATCCATAGACCCGTCATACAAGGGAGGTTTACTAAACCATACCTCCTCTGCAACTCTACCATCAAGAGCGATACATGGGAATCTATTAATTAGCTAAATAGCAGTAGTAATTGTCTCAGTCCAAAAGTATTGTGGTAAGCCTACTTGACTAAGGATATTGTGGACTCTTTCCTAAATAGTCCTATTTATGCACTCAATAACACCATTCTAGGGTGGGGTATATAGGGCAATCAATTGATGCTTGATATATTAAAGCACATTCTTAGATGTAAACATTCCAGTGTATACATTGACTAGTTCTCAACCATTTCAAAAAAAAGCGAATGGTATCTTTGACTTCTTATTAATAGGATAGGCCCAGACCTTATGTGAATAATCATCAATAAATGCAAATAAATTGTTAATCCCAACATGAAGAAAGCAAAAGGAAATAAAAAAGACGCAGGGCAAAGGCGGAAAAAAGGTAGCTCGACCGAAGAAAGAAGAGGAGAAAAGGCCAAAAGCGCAAGGGCAACCTTAAAAAGTCCAAGGCAAATGCAAAAGGGGAAAGGTGCATTTTAAAATACAAAGGCGCACCCTGAAATCTCGTAAAAGAGTGCCAGGGGGTGGAAAATCCAGAAAGCTAAAACAGAAGACAAAGACAAAGGCCAAGGCAAAGAGAAACGGAAGACAAAGGCGCACAAGGAAAAGCGCAAGTCAAAACTATTGTAAAATAGCGCAAGCGCATCATGGTTTAATTCAAGGAGCGCCGGGCTCTCATTGTGCAATTTGTAAATGTAGACGGGCGGTGGAAAGGAAGCTAGGAAGATAGAAGGACAATGGGAAAAAGGGCCTAGGCTATGGCCAGCCATGTAAAAAAGGGGAAAAGGGGATGATCGTCCAAAAAGGGATTTAGGGTTTTGTATATAAAGTTGAAAAGTGAATGAGAAGCTCATTCTTGTGTGTGGCCAAAAGTAGCTCTCCTCTTCTTCTTCTTGTTCTTGCTTGCTTGAGCTTGTGCTTGAGAGAGGGAGTGTGAGAGTGTGAGCGAGTGAGTGTGTGAGGGTGAGGGACCGGGGAGGAGAAGCTCTCCATCTTCTCCTCTCTTCTTCTCTTCTCTTCTCTTCTCTTCTCTTCTCTTCTCTTCTCTTGCTCGCGGCAATGGAGCTTGGAGCGTGGAGCTTGGGGATGGAGCTTGCTTGAAGCTTGCACTTGGATCGTGGAGCTACCGGAGTGCACGAGAGAGGAGGTAACTCGAACGACATGGAGGTAAGCTCACTACACTCGTAGATATGGATGGCGCGTCGGCTATATGAGAGGTAGCCATTAGTTCTCGGCTTGGAACGCTTGAAGCAATAAGCGGTCTGTGCGTCTTGGCGATTGAGCGAAAGCTCCCACATTTTGGTTCTGTTGCCGAGACCAATGGATTCAAGCTTGAGCGCTTGCGCGCTTCGAATCGAGCATTGGAGTAGGGTTTTCCCCGAACCGGTGCTTGAGGTAGATAGGTAGGAAGTGAGGGAGTTTGAAGAGGTATTCGATCTCCTTAGCAAGTAGGTTTTTGGTTTTTTGGATTTGGAAAAGCATGATGGAGTAGTGTAGGTGATTGCTTTGTGATTTGTATGCATTTAGGATAGGAAAAAACAAAGAAAAAGAAGCAAACAGTAGGGTTTTCTGTTGCTGTATAACAGGCTAAAACAGAAAAATAGGGGCACAGATCCTTGGAGTGCCATTTGATTCGAGCACCATAGTGATTCCAGGCATGTCTGGCATTTCCTTGTAGTGTTTTGTACCTATTTGGAAGGCGCTGGACGATTCGGTGTAGTAGATGTCAGCCTAGAGGCATCTCGTGCAACTTGTGGGCCGTCGGCCGCGTAGTCGGACCAGCTCGTTCGAGTCCCAGAATCGGACCGAACCAGTCTAGAATCGAACCAATCCATAATCGGACCAATTCAAAATCGGACCAGTTCAGAATCGGACCAGTTCAAAATCGGACCACTGGGCAGATCGGACCACTCCAAAAATCGGACCACTTTTCGATCCGATTCCCAGAATCGGACCAGTCCCACCAGTCCCAAAATCGGACAGTCCGACTACTAGAATCAGACCACCCTGTCCGATCCGATTCCCAGAATCGGACGTGATCAAAATCGAACCACTGGGCCAATCGGACCAACCCAAAATCAGACGTCCAATTTTGATAATCGGACTCCTGAAAATCAGACATCTGAGAATCAGACAAAAAACTATCAAAATTGAACAGGTATCTAGAACACAAATTTTGACGCATCTAAACCCCGAAATCGACCCCAAAAGCTACGTAGAGCTAAAGCCACATCATAGATCCGTCACACTGGGATAAAACTTAGAGCAAGTAGTTCAAAATTTGGCTATAAACGGTCCTCCAAATTGCGCATGGTGTTTACCATAACGTCCCTGAGGGCCGGGGGGACTGCCCCCTGGACCCCCGTAGAGGGGGCTCTGCCCCCCTCCGCGCCTCCCCCAAGTAGGTTGGAGGGAAAACGTGCGTCGTGACAGGTCCTCCAAATTAGACCCTAGTGTAGTAATGGCTCTACACGAGCGTGGATCCTCACTTGTAAAAGAGCAACCAAAAGCCCATACCCGAACAGAGAGAAACAGAGACCCTAGAACCTCAACGGGGGCTAGGGCAAAAAGGCCACACCACAAGAACACATGTACATTGTGTTCAAACTGCGTCTAGTCGAAACAGAATGCAACATCATCAAGCTATCAATGCGAGGATGACTACACATGACAATCCTGACGATAGATGTACCTTGAGCAGTGCTGCACAAACGACCCAAGACCTCAGTAGAGAATCCACATCTGACTGTGCAGTTAGGGACTCAAAGGCATCTGTCAAAAGGCTTAAATTTACGAGCCAAGACCCGAAAGATGACATAGTACCACCTGCTTATCTTAGGGTCAAACTCACCGCGAAAAGAGAGCATACTATCGATGCTCTGATTGATGAAGGAGCAGATTTTAACATCTTGACCTATGAATCATGGACCCTACTAGGCCAACCAGAGCTCACACCGACTAGTGCAACTCTTAACCCTTATGGGGGACACCCACAAGCACCCATAGGGAAGTGAAAAATCCTTGCGACAATTGAAACGGAAAGCTTGCCTATCCTATTTCATGTTCCTCCAAATAGTGCTAGCTGCGGGAAAGAAACCCTCCTGGGAAGACCCTTCAAAAGGGCGACCAAGTGTGAGGCTGACTATGTAGCACAGAGGATACACCTGACGCTACCGGGTGTGAGGATAGTCACAACCTTTAGCAAGGGTGACCTCATCGAACCTCAAGGAAAAGGCAAGGGAGGTGTTAACATAACAGTAAAGGCTACTAACGAGAGCAAGGACTTGTTGAAAAAACTGATAGAAGCACATGTCAAACAACGAGAACCAGTGGGAGTGAGGCCATGCTTGAAACAAGAAGGTCAAGAAACAATGCCAAGGACGGGCTTTGGATTTACAAATATCATAGAAGACCCCAAAAGAAGCCCAAGCCTTATAGACGAAGGCATCGATGGAGGGTCAGCACAACGCCACGATGGGTGTCCAAAGCATTGCTACTTGCTCAAGGGTATTACATAGGTAACCCATGGATTTGGGTGCCAAAACCCCTTACTAACCCTCCCTGGTCGACTGAAGGCCAGATCATATCAAGAGAAAAGAAGCGTAGGAGGAGATCTAAACAAAAAACCAAGTCTCGAGTCAACAAGAGTGGAGTGACTGATCCCCTCAAGGTCGAAATCAAGAAACCAAACGGGACCAATTGGAGGGTAGATCCTCAGCCTAGCGTGCTTGACAAGCAAATGCCAAATGTAATTGTTGAGGATACGCAGAAGCCGCTAGTGCCCAAGGAGCCTTTGATTCCCCAAGAGGATAGCAGGCATCATAGGCACAACATTGCTCATGGCAAGGTTAAATGCTCAACAAGGCAAATAGCAAAATCTTCTAACAGCCACGAGCAAATCTCCCAACGAGAGTCAAAACCACTTAGGAGTCCCAAGTCTCCTATACCTTCTTCCCCTAAACGGACATAGGAAGCACAACAGTCGTCAAGTGCAGCTACTCAATCCCAATCTCTATCTCCATCTAAGCTTCCAAATGTCCAAGAGGTGGGACATGACACTAGCCATAGCTCTCGGCCTAAGGATATGCCTGTGCAACCTAATGTGACTAGATCAACTCATGCTGGATCTACACAAATGAATGCTCAAAGGGCAACAAAAGACACTACCACTTCCGATCGCCCTAGGGACCTCACACGACAATCCACTAAGAGTAGCTAGCCCACTGGACTAGCCACTACTACTTCCAATCAGGGATCACAGCAGTCAATAGCCCTTGGTCGTGACAATGCCCCTTGCAGAACATGTCCTTAGTAGTTTACCTGTGGAGGAGGTGTCACAACCAACTTCATTGACAACTCCAACACTTCCAAAGTGCCTTAAGCCTAGGCTAGAGGAGTTAAACAGAAGGGAAGGGCTAGACTCTCCAAAAAGGGAGGCATTTGTATCCTCACACCCTAGCGAGGCTATTCAGCAGGCCATGGCTATGTCCCATGAGGACACACTAGAGAGAGAGAATGCTGAGGCCCGACCAAGCACATCAAAAGTTGACCTAGTCCAGGGTTCTGAGTCATTGAGAGATGCACCTTCACTGACCAAGAAAAAGAGGAGAAAACAACGAAAACAACAGCAGTTGGTGGGTGTGGGCCCCAAAAACATTGAGACGAAGAGCGCTGGAGAGCTGAGGAATAAAGCATCGAGTCCATCCACCAATGAAACTATTGATGCCTCTCCTAGTAGTGGTGAAACCTCAGACACATCTATGTGCTTTGAAAAATCAAAGCAGTCGTTACCATCAACGGCTGCTTGCAACACTCAATCCACCGATAATAGAACTCGCATTGACCAATCAAGAGTGGATAAAATGTTGTCACAATAGGGTGACAAACTTACACCAGTCACATCCAAGGAGAACCATGACGCAATAACAAAGCCTCAAGGGAAACATGGAAACCCCAACAGCATGAGAAATCCTAGAGTTGACCAATCTGACTCATCTAGGCCTGAGCCCCCAGCTATGCTAAAGCCTAGGCAAACTCCTAGAACCTTGCATGAGATAGCAGCCGAGCAAGCCCTCGTTGAACATAGAAGTGTCACAGAATGCTTAACCAAGTTGGACGCTAAGCTCAAAGTGTTCACACACGTCTATGTCCTGGTAGACATGGGCGCATTCCCTAAAGAGAAACTTGAAGAATACTTGCCATTTCCCTTATCCTGTGAAGAGCAAGAACATCTTGACGAGCACTATAACAGGCTCCTGTATGAACGTATGTGACTCATCAGAGACGAGAAAGCCGACGAACTACGCTTAACTGTCATACGCTTAACTGTCACATTCAATGGTGTGCTCTGCCAACCAAATCTCTTAGAGATAGAGCAACTAAAGTGACTATCAGAGGGCCGAAGTCAATTTGAACAACGTTGGTGTGAAAACTGTTGAGATATCGAGCTCCACTCGTAATACGCCAGGGTGACCGTTGTGTATTTATGTCACCGACTTGTTAGTTGCAGACGCGGTTGGTACACCGCCCATGAATAATAGCTACATGATAGCTATCCTTATCTACTCTAGTTCGTGGCTCAGTTAGTATGCCACCTTAGTTACTTGAGTTTGGTTTGAGACCCATATATAGGGTTCTTCTATTTCTTTGTATGAGAGTTCTTTTGGCTTACACAACTAAGAAGAGGAAAACTGTTTTCAGCCTCCACCCTTGTGTGTCTTCCCCCATTGTGCAAGCAAGAAAGCTACAAGTGAGACTCCTTCCTTCTCTCCCACAATCTTGACATGGTATCAGAGCCTTGTTCGTGGTAAGGAGCTCAAGAAAGCAAGCCAAGCTCGCGGTGGTCTGGTAAGAGGAGCAGTGTTGCTTTCACTTTCTGTTTTGGGAGTAGATCTTTGCAGGTAGCACAGCCGGAAATTGCAGGAGTGCATTGTCTCAGGTTGAGACGCCCTTCGAGGTGAAGCAAAAGGGCAGTATATGCTGCGGGAAAGGGCTTTAGCCCTTGGCGACCTTGTTTTTTTGATTTGAGGCCATTTCGGGGCCTGTTTTGGAGGCGGAAGTTTTCTGCACGCACTCAGAAAAAAGCCCAGTTTTATGCTGTGTAGCCACTGTTCTACAGGTCGGTGAAAAGTTACTGTAGAAATTGCATCGTATGCTTATGTGCAGAGACATTGGGAGTTACAGAATCATCCTTGGTTCCTGTTTATGCAAAATCGTCACTAGGAAGTGACTGTGTGGTCAAATACCACTTTCGCCAGTTTTGCAGATTTGCCCTTGTAAGGCTGAAGCTGTGTTCTTTGCAGTGACAGAACTTTTTGCAGTATTCTGTAATGGCGTCTGATTCTCTCTCACAGATTTTCACTAAAAAGCTTGACAAGAACAACTTCCAAGCATGGAAGTTTAGAATGACGAATTTCCTTATGGGAAAAGGATATTGGGAGTTTGTTGCAGGAAATGAAGAAGAACTAGTTCTTCCTGATGTTCCCAATCAACAACAGATGCAGGCATTCAAAGCATGGCATGAGAGAGCCAGGAAAGTTGTCTATCAGCATTTCAGACTCTATGATTGTGCATATTCAGGATGCAAGTACGCCAAAGGAGGCATGGGATACTCTGTCAAAGATGTATAGCACAAATACGCAAGCCAGGAAAATGCAGCTCAAGCAAGAGTTGCACAATGTGCAAAGAGAAAATATGAGCATCAATGACTACCACATGAAGGTGAAGAAGATTGCAGATGCACTTGCTTCCATTGGGTCGCCAGTGGAAGATGATGATTTAGTTTCTGTGACCTTGAATGGTCTAGGAAAGGATTATGCACAGTTCCGAACATCTGTTTCCGTCCGTGAAAGATTTCCTGATTTTGAGGAGTTGATTGCTCTTCTAATTTCTGAGGAGCAGAGAAATGGTGGTGCATCTTCTTCAGGAGGAACTTCAAAAGAAGCTGTCTTCTACTCAAATGCTGGAAGAGGTAGAGGCAGAGGTAGAGGAGGCCGATTTGGAGGCCGTGGTAGAAATCAGAATATGCAGCAAACTCAAGAAAACCAGTCCTATGGAGGAGAACGTGGTAACTCTAGAGGCAGGGGGAGCCAAAGAGGTCGTGGTGGATGGCAAAGAGGCCAAAATGCAAACAGTAATGTTGAATGCTACTACTGTGGTAAAATGGGTCATATGGCTAAAGACTGCTATAAAAAGCAGAATGACATCATGAATGGAAAACTGCAACAAGGGAATTATGCATCTTCTAGTAGACAGGGTGATGACAGAAATGAGCATTTGTTTATGGTGCAGCACATGAACAATTCTGTGACAAGTGCAGAAGAAAGCAATGATGTATGGTATGTTGACTCAGGTGCATCAAACCACAAAGGTCATGCAGAATGGATAGAGGATGCAAGGAAAATGGAAAAACCAGGATTTGTGGAGACTGGTGATGATACTGCACATCCTATTGTGCAGATTGGAAAAATTCATTTGTCTATGCAGGATGGGAAAAAGAAATACCTGTCCGATGTATTTCATGTCCCGAATATCACCAATAATCTGGTTTCTGTTGGTCAAATGGTTGAGCAGGGCTTGCAGGTCAGATTTAATCCTCATGGATGCTTTGTTGAGGATATGAAAAATAAAGGTCGCTTGATAGCAAAAGGAAAGAAGAAGGGCAGAATGTTTACATTGGATGCAAACATGTCTGAATTGAGTGCAGGAATGTTTGCACATGGGACCGGTGTAGTTGCAGATATTGATATCTGGCATAAACGCATTGGTCATGTTAATGTACAGTGACTTAAATCAATGCAGGCCCAAAATATTGTTGCAGGTTTGCCAAAATTCAAGGTTGCAGAAATGCATAAGGTATGTGAAGCCTGTCAGTTTGGAAAACAGGCAAGGAAACCATTTCCTAGACATGTTCAAGAGAGTAAGAAGCCATTGGAATTAATCCACTCTGATGTGTGGACAACTAAAGCTGCATCTCTTGGAGGCTGTCATTATTTTGTCACTTTTATTGATGACTATAGTAGAAAAGTTTGGGTGTATTTTATGAAAAAGAAAAGTGAAGTTTTTGGGCATTTCAAAACTCTTAAAGCTATGGTTGAAAAAGAAACAGGCCTGCAGATAAAATGCCTAAGGTCAGATGGAGGGGGAGAGTACCTCTCAAATGAGTTTGCAAGGTTCCTGCAGGAGCATGGCATAAAGCAGCAATATTCATGCAGTCATACCCCACAGCAAAATGGAATTGCAGAAAGAAAAAACAGACATATTGGAGAGGTGTCTCGTGCCATGCTCAATGAAAAAGACCTGCCAGATTTTTATTGGGCTGAAGCAGTTGCTACAGCAGTCTACATAATGAACAGGACTCCCACTGCAGCAATACATGGAATGACTCCAGAGGAGAGGTATACTGGTAGGAAACCAGATATTTCTCATTTGAAAATTTTTGGTTGCATTGCCTATGTACATGTGCCAGATGAGTTGAGATCCAAGTTGGATCCGAAAGCTGAGAAGTGCATCTTTATTGGTTACTCTCTGCAGCAAAAAGGGTATAGATGCTATAACCCTTCTACTCGTAAGTTTACAGTGAGCAGAGATGTTGTTTTTGATGAGATGAGTAGCTGGTATAAACCAGTAAATGTGATTGATGATGTAGATGCACAAAATGGTAATGCTGCACAGAATTCACAGCAGCAGTCACAAAATATTAGTGGACCTGGAGCGTCCTCTAGCAGTGGTTCACATTCTTCGCCATGGACAGGCAGATTGAGATCAGGAGAATCTTCTCAAAGTAATGCAGATAGTGGTATGCAGGTATCACGAAAAGGAAAAGAGAAGGTTGATCAGCCCATGTTTGATGTGAATGCAGGTCACTCTTATGTGGATAGTGAATCCAGTGGCTCAGAACAGAGCATTGATGATGAGTTGGGTATTCCTTCTATTGTTACACCTGGAGTAAGGAAGACCAGGGATGTTTTGAGAGCACCTGGGAGTGAACCTACTTTGCGCAGGTCTATGAGAGCTAGGTATCCTGTGGATAGGCTGAAATATGATGGATTTACAGCCATTCACTATGCATATATGGTTAAAGTGATACAGGAATCAGAACCCACTTCTTTTGAGGAAGCCATGGGAAAAGAAAAATGGGAGAAAGCCATGGATAAAGAAATGGATGCCTTGGAAGCAAATGCTACATGGGAATTGGTACCTTTGCCTAAAGGTAAAAATGCAATTGGTTGTAAGTGGGTTTATAAGGTGAAGCACAATGCAGATGGTTCTGTGAACAGATACAAGGCAAGATTAGTAGTCAAGGGGTATGCACAAACATATGGCATTGACTATGAAGAAACATTCAGTCCGGTTGCAAGGATGGCAACCGTAAGAGCAGTCATTGCTATGGCTGCATCAAAGGGATGGTCTTTACATCAGATGGATGTAAAGAATGCCTTCTTGCATGGTGATTTGCAAGAAGAGGTCTATATGGAGCAGCCACCAGGTTATGTGCATGCTGTTCATCCTGAGTTTGTTTGCAGGTTGAAGAAAGCTTTGTATGGCTTGAAGCAAGCACCTAGAGCATGGTCTGACAAGATAGGACAGTATCTTGTCACTATTGGCTTTCAGATTTCCAAGGCAGATTTCTCACTTTACGTGAGAAAAACAGAGAAAGGTATTATGCTACTTGTCATTTATGTTGATGATTTGATTATGACAGGTGACAGTGATGAAGATATCCTTCATGTGAAAATGCTATTGAAGCAGAAGTTTGAGATGAAGGATTTGGGAGAGCTGCGTTATTTCTTGGGCATTGAGGTGATTAGATCACCAAGTGGGATACAGCTCTTGCAGAGGCAGTATGGATTGGACATGCTGTCCAAATATGGGATGACAGGCTGTAAGCCTATTTCAGTTCCTTTGGAGCAGAATGTGAAGGTGAGCACAGATGCAGGTGAGCTTCTAGAAGACCCTACTATGTACAGACGCATAGTAGGAAGTTTGATTTATATGACTATTACCAGGCCAGATTTGAGCTATGCTGTTGGATTGGTAAGTCAGTTTATGCAGGCTCCAAGGAAACCACATTTGGATGCGGCTAGACGCATACTCAGGTATGTGAAGTCCACATTGCAGTATGGACTATTTTATGAGACTGGGGTTCAGATACAGCTGCATGGATACACTGATGCTGATTGAGCTGGTAGTATTTCTGATAGACGATCTACCAGTGGATATGTGTTCTCTTTTGGGAGTGCTGCAGTCACTTGGAGCAGCAAGAAACAGCCTACAGTTGCCTTGTCGAGGACAGAGGCTGAGTACAGGGGTGCAGCAATGGCTGCATGTGAGGTAACTTGGTTGCATAAGCTACTTTATGATATGCATCAGTCTACAGATGGGCCAGTTGTCATTTATTGTGACAACATGAGTAGTATACACTTGGCAAATAACCCAGTCTATCATGCTAGAACAAAGCACATTTAGGTGCATTATCACTATGTGCGGGAGAGGGTTTTACTAGGTCTTATTGATCTAGTTTATGTCAGCACAGAGGATCAGGTAGCTGACATATTTACGAAGGCATTGGGCGCAGAGAAGCTGCGCAAGTTCAGAGACCTGCTTGGTGTGCAGGAATTGGGATTGAGCTCGAGGGGGAGTGTTGAGATATCGAGCTCCACTCGTGATACGCCAGGGTGACCGTTGTGTATTTATGTCACCGAATTGTTAGTTGCAGACGCGGTTGGTACACCGCCCATGAATAATAGCTACATGATAGCTATCCTTATCTACTCTAGTTCGTGGCTCAGTTAGTATGCCACCTTAGTTACTTGAGTTTGGTTTGAGACCCATATATAGGGTTCTTCTATTTCTTTGTATGAGAGTTCTTTTGGCTTACACAACTAAGAAGAGGAAAACTGTTTTCAGCCTCCACCCTTGTGTGTCTTCCCCCATTGTGCAAGCAAGAAAGCTACAAGTGAGACTCCTTCCTTCTCTCCCACAATCTTGACAAAAACCGCGTTGCAATGGCCGAACTAGGAGCCCAAATCATGACAGTCTTAGAGGAACGATTGGCAAAATGGCGGTCTCAAAGAGACCCAACCTATGTGGCACCAACTTCCCTTCGAGTGCTGACTGCCATTCGGGGTACGGACTTAGTTGAAACTAGCCAAGAGAACCCTCTGTTTGATAAGGTTCTCACTGAGGAGGAGTTACATGTTGCCAGTAGACTCGGACAATGTTCCATGCTACTCGATGTTGCAAAATATCTATCTGTATTGAGTAAGCTGCCACGAGTACTAGATGCGTGCACCACACTCCAGTACAATCCGGAGTTGTACAATTGGCTTTTATCCTCGTGAAGTGACATGGTTTCATGAACATGTATATAAATAAACAACGTGTTTTGTGACTGTGTAAATAATACAAAAAGAAGCAAAGGCCAACACATCCCATGAGCAATGATGACCAAGTGCAGGTGATACGCATCAAGTCAAAACTAAGGGATTCAGGTTGGCGATGTCTTTTGTTTAGCTGGACATTTTCATTATGGTTGAAGCATGTGACTTGCATGTGCTCTCACAACTTTCCAAGTGAATGCAGAATGACACAGTTCAATGTCTAGAAGTGTTTAATATCCAAGTCACCACAAGACCACTAACCCCACAAAGAACCATTATGGAGGAAGTGACAGGAATACCAAGAAACAAAAGCCATGACGGAAACGCTACTGGATGAGAACCCAAGGACACCTCTGCAGAAAGCACATATTGCAACTAAGCATGGCCAAAGCATAATCATCGATTACCTCCTCCTTCTTGGCTAAACTCTATGTTCGGGCAGGAGCCACGCTCTCAACAAGGGCGAACGTCTCTTCATCATCCAGGATTCAATTCGCAAGATGCTCTGCCCTTGTCCATGCACAGCTAACTCCAAGTGCTACCTCAATTGTTCGAAGTCTCACATGTTACAAAGAGGTTTGCAAATCTCTAGTGTATCTCTTCATCTCAACAACAGTTCCTCTAGCATCAAGGCTGGTGACACAATCATCTCTGTAATATCCATTCTTCGTAGCCTTTGGATCCCAACATTTCTCAATCCAAATGAAAGGTTAATAGCCACAATGTATGGCATTGATTGTATTCATTTTTTCCACAAAAAAAAGAGAAAAAAAAGAGAGAGAAAGAAAGAAAAGAAAAGAAAAGAAAAGAAAAAAAAAGCACACACGATCACAGCACCGCACCTAGGGGTCCTCCAATTAGATACGTCCAGTGACCTTGGTCGGCTGGCTTCGTCCCTAATCCCCTAGCCCTTTGTACAACCCCCACAACTGTTCAGGGCACATCAAGGGCAGGACATACCTAGGGAGCTCGCCTCGCCTATGCTTAGACCTGTCACCCTGAACCACTTGCACAATTCTTTTGCACTCCATCTCAATGCCATTACAATCAACAGTGGTAAGCAAGGCATGAAAGACAATGGAAAAGTACACCATACTTTTCAAGCACTACAAGTAGCCACTAGCTACCAAAAGCTAAGACGTCAAGGAGCTCAATTATGCTACATTGCCTTGACAAGACCATAATGATGTCTCAAGCAATCTTCAAGTGTACTCCCCGTCTTCATCAACAATTTTTTTCATCACCTTAGCCCCTTGCTTCACTAACCCATTGCTATACAAGGAACTAGGCCAACAGTCTTCTAACTAAGTAATACCTAAATACTCACGTGTACTCACTTAATATTCACACTATAACCTATACACGGTTTGGGTCCTCAAGTGCAAGACAATACTCCAACTTGCTTAGAGTTCCAACCTGTCTCCCAAACTAATCAAAATATGTCTTGTGCACGATAAAGAAGACTAGCACTACCCTTAGGGAGAGACCACATGGGAGGTTTTTCAATTGCAGGTATTGACGACTCCAATGAAGGTGTCGTTCACTCTTCATCAACACTCAACTCTGAATTCCTATCCTTATCACCCTGTAAGCTTGCCAATAATCATCATACACACTGAATCCCCAACAAACCGCACCTTGTACTCCATCAGTGCAACCCCCCTAAAGAACAGCCCTACCACCAACTCCCATTTCCCTCCCACCTACCACTTAACCCACCAACCTGTCCCCAACGACCTTCCTCCCCACCACTACCAACACTCTGCCATGGCAACCACAGACGTTCTTACCACCCACGTCTTTGGTGCATGCTAACGCATGCTACCTACGACAGTGAGTGCCATGGGATTGGCACTCGTCTAGGAGGGGGTAATGTTAACCCCAACATGAAGAAAGCAAAAGAAAATAAAAAAGACGCAGGGCAAAGGCGGAAAAAAGGTAGCTCGACTGAAGAAAGAAGAGGAGAAAAGGCCAAAAGCACAAGGGCAACCTTAAAAAGTCCAAGGCAAATGGAAAAGGGGAAATGTGCATTTTAAAATACAAAGGCACACCTTGAAATCTCGTAAAAGAGTGCCAGGCGGTGGAAAATCTGGAAAGCTAAAACAGAAGACAAAGACAAAGGCCAAGGCAAAGAGAAACGGAAGACAAAGGCGCACAAGGAAAAGCGCAAGTCAAAACTATTATAAAATAGCGCAAGCGCATCATGGTTTAATTCAAGGAGCGTCGGGCTCTCACCCGTGCAATTTGTAAATGTAGACGGGCGGAGGAAAGGAAGCTAGGAAGATAGAAGGACAATGGGAAAAAGGGCCTAGGCTACGGCCGGCCATGTAAAAAAGGGAAAAAGGGGATGACCGCCCAAAAAGAGATTTAGGTTTTTGTATATAAAGTTGAAAAGTGAATGAGAAGCTCATTCTTGTGTGTGGCCAAAAGTAGCTCTCCTCTTCTTCTTCTTCTTCTTCTTCTTGCTTGCTTGAGCTTGTGCTTGAGAGAGGGAGTGTGAGAGTGTGAGGGAGTGAGTGTGTGAGGGTGAGGGACCGAGGAGGAGAAGCTCTCCATCTTCTCCTCTCTTCTTCTCTTCTCTTCTCTTCTCTTCTCTTCTCTTCTCTTCTCTTCTCTTCTCTTCTCTTCTCTTCTCTTCTCTTCTCTTCTCTTGCTCGCGGCAATGGAGCTTGGAGCGTGGAGCTTGGGGATGGAGCTTGCTTGAAGCTTGCACTTGGATCGTGGAGCTACCGGAGTGTGCGAGAGAGGAGGTAACTCGAACGGCATGGAGGTAAGCTCACTACACTCGTAGATATGGATGGCGCGTCAGCTATGTGAGAGGTAGCCATTAGTGCTCGGCTTGGAACGCTTGAAGCAATAAGCGGTCCGTGGGTCTTGGCGGTTGAGCGAAAGCTCCCACAGAAATACTTTGCACCACCTAATGACTAATAGAGCGTGGGACCAAAAACATCTCAAATGCATAAGAGCCAATGACTCACCCATGCATGTAGAACTAAAATTTTTATATGAGTTATGAGTCTTCCAACTATATAAACAATGATCATAAGAGTCAAAATATGAGTAGTCAAGATGTGACAAATACTACAAAGACTTTCATTCCTTTAAAGGATATATGCACAAGATGGTGATGCCAAAGAGATACATGTGAAAGATCAATCACAACCAAAACATGATCAAAAGATCTAGATACAAGCAAGGGATACAAGCAAGACCATGGGACTTACTGCATGATTGCCCACGAGACTTAGACTTGCCCCTATTGGGCCGTGAGTCTCTACCATGATTATTATTTCCTTTTCCATCATGTCCGCCTCTAATTGTAATTTTAGGAGAAGTATGGGCTACATCAATGTTCTTCCTATTCACTTCTTTTTTAAGCTAAGCTCCCTCTACATAGGAGCATTTAAACCCATCTCCAAGGGGATTGACACTCATATCAGTATGAAATGTATCCCATAACTTAGGTAGTGTAACAAGCAAGAATAGAGACTATATATTATCCTCAAATTTAATACCATGTGAAATAAGCTAACTAATAATAGAGTAGAACTTATTCAAATGAGTGGACATAGGAGTGCCCTCCTTCATGCAAAGATCCACAAGCTTCTTTAATTAATACAACTAAAATGTGAAAGGTGAGAAGGATCGAGCAAGAGAGCATGGAGGTGAGAGCTATGGTAGATGGAGCAAGAACAAGAAAGAGAGAGACTCCAAATGTGGGAACTCTAAAATTTACAATGTGTGACCGGCCTTCCCTTTATTCAAATGTCACTGAAAAAATAAAGAAAGAAGTGACAGTGATGGGCACCCACCGCCTGCATTGTGCAGGTGTAGGTATTGTCACTGTAGTAATACACAAGTGGCTAGGCAGAGGCACCTTTACCCCAACAACCTCCCACT
Source organism: Lygodium microphyllum (assembly GCF_053477565.2). Classification (NCBI taxonomy): domain Eukaryota; kingdom Viridiplantae; phylum Streptophyta; class Polypodiopsida; order Schizaeales; family Lygodiaceae; genus Lygodium; species Lygodium microphyllum. The sequence continues at coordinate 2,732,175 of NC_141146.1, read as the reverse complement.
TAAAGGCGAATCTATCTCAATGAGGAATGAAAAGAAAAAAGAAAAAAGAAAGTACAACATGTATATAGATATAAGAGGATGAGGAAAGACGACATCTCATCCAATGCCCATCAACTTCCTAAGGCAGGCAAAGCACTCTATAGAGAGGCTTTTCATGAGCAAGTCTAGAGGATTCTGGTCTATTGAGATCTTGACAAGGTCAACAAAGTTGTCCTCAATGACCCCATGAATGAAGTGATATCTCACCTCAATGTGTTTTGTCTTCACATGGAAGACCAGATTCTTGGCTAATTCAATAGCACTCATAGAATTTGAATGCAATGTAGGGATAGCATCTGCAATACCAAGGTCAAAAACCAAATGGCCTCCTTGCAAACCTTAGTGGCTACAACATACTCGGCCTCTATAGTAGAAAGGGCCGTGCATTTCTACACCTTGGACATCCATGAAACAACATCTCCAGAAAAAGTGAACACATAGCCAGAGGTGGACTTCCTACTATATGCACGTCCTGCATAGTTAGAGTCAATGTATCCCATGACTCCTGTATCCTAGTGGCTGCCATGACATATGCACATATCAGTAGTGTCCTTTAGGTACCTCATGATACTCTTCACGGCATCCCAATGCTTCTTGCTAGGTGTAGCCATATAACGTGCCACAACACCAATTGCAAAAGCAATATCTAGATGAGTGGCTATCATGGCATACATAAGACTGCCCACTACGGATGCATAGGGAATCTTGGCCATCTCGGCCCTATGCTCATATGTTTGTGGACAATCGGCTTGTGATACCTTCACATGAGAAGGCAACGAATAGCCAATAGGCTTTACATCCTACATATGAAAGTGCTCAAGGACTTTATATATACTCTCTCTGTGATAGATAGAGTAGTCCTTGATGCCTATCACACGTAATGCGCATACCAAGAATATGGAAGGCATGTCCCAGATCTTTCATCTCAAAGCTCTTCTTGAGCTCATCATGAGCTTTCCCTTCCAAAAGCATGTCATCTACATAGAGTACCCAAAATCAATAAAGATCCATCATAAGCTTTCTTCCTGTACAAGCATAGATCAATAGCACTATAATGTAGCCCTGTGATTGCATAAATGCATTGAACTTATGATACCACTGCCTAGGTTTCTACTTCAAGCCATAAAGACTTTTCCTAAATCTGCACACTAGGTGTTCCCTGCTAGTCTCTACAAAGCCCTTATGCTACTCCATGTAAATCTCATCATGCAAGTCCCCATGTAAGAAAGTCGTCTTGACATCCAACTGATACAAGTCCAAGTCAAGCTATGCAGCCAAAGTCAAGACTAAGCATAGGGTGGTTATCCTAACCATAGGAGAGAAGACCTCATTAAAGTCAGCATTATGCTCCTGCTTAAAACCCTTTGCTACCAATCTGGCCTTATATGCCGACATGGAGTATCCAAGGGTACTTTTTAACTTGTACACCCACTTGCAAGGCAAAGCCCTCTTGCCACTAGGCAAGAAAACCAAATCCCACGTATGATTCTTATGCAACAAGTCAATCTCAGACTGCATACCATTCTGGGGAGGGGTGTAAGGGGTAGTCAATTGACGATTAATACCCCACTCATCACAAAACTACCCAAAATCATGTGAGACATACTCACCCCCATTATATGTCCTTAGGCATTTCAGCCTATGCCCAGGTTGGTTCTCAACTAAAGCGAGCCAATATTGAAATACTACCAAGACATCAAACTTTTGCTTTATGAGATAAGCCCCCTTACGTGAAAAGTCATCAATAAATGGGTCCACAAACATCAAAATATACAAGATCCAATGGCTCATCCATGCGTGACATACCAGACTTCTTATGCGAGTTCCTAGCCTATTTGTCATATAAACAAGGATCACATGATACAAAGTTAGAAGAGTCAAAAGGTATGATATATTGCAAAGCACGAAGCATTTTCATTCCTTTAAGCGACATATGCCCCAAAATGAGCATTCCAAAGAGATACATGTGGGATAGAACCCACTGCCAAAACATGGTTAAGAGTAGAACCAGATACAACCAAGGGGTAGAGGCTGCTAGACTTGGCACCTCTTGCTAGAACAAGCTTGCCATGAGTTATATTCCATGCAGAATCACCAAATCATATATGATAACCTGCATCATCAAGCTGCCCAGCAGACATAAGGCTTTTAGTCAGTGCAAGTGGTACCATAGGAAAACTGTAGAGTGACATCACCAATGCCAACAATAGCAAGAGACTAATCATCACCTAAGTGCACAGTACCAGATACACTGTGATAGGTATGAAACCACTCACAGTAGGGGGTCACATGAAAAAATGCACCCGAATCCAAGAGCCAACACTGTTCATGAATAGATTGAGCCTCGATTAGCTGCTGAGAGGAATCACATGAAGAGGCTACTAAGATGTAGTCACCATCGGAATCCTCAGGCTGCATGACATTTATCTCCTCAATCTTTATGCTAGACTTTGTAGGTATAATGCTATGATCATTGGATTTCTCCTGCACTTTTTCTTTCCCCTTTTCTTTGCACTTGTCATCGTGCATCTTATGGCACTACGGTCGTATGTATCATGCTTTCCCACAATAATGGCATGTAAGATCAGACTTACGTCTACGGGACTTGCTGCGTCCACTTGGCTTAGACTGGGACTTTTGAGAGTCCTTTCCATGACGATCATTATCTTTCTTGCCACTTCTACCACCTCTAATGTATAAAGCATGTGAACTGTGGAAATCATAATTGTTTTTCATGTTAAATTCTTCAATCAAAAGAGCACTCTCTACATCTTGCAATTTCAGCCCATCAAGTTTGTTGGTACAGATCGCAGTGTGAAATATATCCCAAGACTTAGGTAAAGTGCCAAGCAGAAACAAAGGATGTAGATTATCTTGAAACTCAATATCCTATTGAAGTAGATTCTTCATGATAGAATGAAACTAGCTAAAGTGAGCTGACAATGGGTCCTTCATGCGGACATCCATCAACTATTTAAGTCAACAGCTAGGCTTTGCTTTGCATAAAGTTCCTGAATCTTTTCCCATAGATTCCATGCACTTTGATCTTCATCTTCAACAACATTATTATGGACCTCTTCAAAGACTGATAAAATGATAGTGGACTTGCATAGTGCATCTAAATCAGCCCAATCATCATCATCATCCATATTCTCGGGTTTAGTACATTTGTTTCTTAATGGCCTAATCTACAATTTATGTATCAAATCCTACAATATTCGAGATTTCTAGTAGCCATAGTTGGTGCCATCCAACTTGGCAATGTTAAACAAAGTCATGTCTTTGAGATAACCAACCATAATGAGTCAAATAGAAGCAGACTATGCAAAAAACAACTTGCTGTAATTAACAGTAAATAGGCCAAAACCATTGCCAAAACAAGCTAAAAATAAGAGAAATTGCTAGGATGACCAGTTGTCCACCAAATAATACCAAAAGTACATCAAAAGGACATGATTAAGCTCAGTCACGGTTCGCATAAAATAGCTTGCTGTAATAATGATAGCACTGAGTAAATGAGAGCAAACAATGAGCTAATAGAGATCCAATGACAACAGTGACTGCCAAGTCAATCCTGCATCAAGTGGGCATAACAGAGGCACTATGACAACCAATGAACATGAGCTAAACACCCAAATGTGTCAAGAGAGTCCATCAGTACACTGATACATCCCCTGAGTGTAATAAGCAAGATTTAGACACCATTGGCAAGACCTGACAAAGGTCAGTGTATGCTCAATGAGGACAGATCAAATCAATTCATAAGCATCCAAGAGCAGACATGGAAGCATCTACCAAGTAAAGATCATAGTCAAGGATGTGTAAGAGATCCCAGTCTCAAATCTCAAGTAATAGCGCAAATGCATAACCTGCGCTCTGGGTAAATCCAAGACCATAAGCTTAAAGCTACCACTCGCACAAAATTTGATGGAAAATGAGCAACCAAGCTCAAAGATAGTATGTAAATGCATAAGACATCTCATATCCAAGACTGTACATCATGAGAGCACCAAGAGCATGTAAGCGGTTAAGCATATGATCCAAGTACATCATGTACGAACCCAACTCAATCTCTGGCAAGCCAAGAAACATCCAAAAGAGGTTCAAAAGTATCCTAGTACAAGCCCACCAAATGAAGCTCTAAGTGGCAAAGAAGCTCAAACAATGTAGGTAGCATGCATCATTAACATATACTTCAAAGCATGTACCACAACGGGTCATGCATAGACCATAGATATAACCTCTGTCACAAAGCATGCCAGTGTAGACCAATGTCAAGTAAGTGCCAACCACTATGGATCTCAAATAATCATAACAAGCATTTGGGAAGTACATGAGACCAATAGGCATAACATAACCTGAGTTAAATAACTTCATCCATGCTCTATTACAATAGTACATTCACTATCAAAGTGAGCATAAACATGGCCAAAATCAGCACCAAATCAGTGGCATATCATATGCATAGCTTCCCATAACATTCGGGCATGATTTAGGTACCAAATGGCATCAATAGCTAGTATCAAGCAAGCATAAATATCAAATGCTAATGTAGTACTATTTGGGGCTGCCTTCAATTCCATGGTTGAAGCATGCTCCTATGCCTCAAATGAGACCTTTGTGTAGTGCCAATGGCTTGAAGAGGTGCTAGAGATGAAGGCCATGTTTTTTATGGGCTGAGAAAATGGTGCAATCTACTAAAATCACATTTTTGATGTTGTTGAGGGAGTTGGGGGCACTACTTGATGGCTAGGGAGCTTTTATGGCTCCCAAAGAAGCTTCCCGAGAGGCTTCAATAGGTATAGAAGAGAGAGAGCTCAATTCCAAACCTTCATGGATTGAGCCATGGATACCCTGTTCTTCAAACCTTGTGGACTGAAATAAAGAGTGGAATGAGAGCTTCAACACTTGTAGATGAATGCCCTGAGGTTGCCCAAGAAGTTCCAATGCTTGCCCGACGACCAGAAGCTCGAAAGTTGTGGCTATGGTTGACAAGAGTGAAGACAAGAGTGTAGGTATTCGAATGAATGTTGAAGGAGTGCCCTGTCAACCATGTTCAAGACCTCGAAGAGCCAATCTTTGATATGAGTTGAAAGGTGAGAAGGATCAAGCAAGAGAGCATGGAGGTTAGAGCTATGACAGATGGGGCAAGAGGAAGAAAGAGGGAGACTCCAAACGTGGGAACTCAAACAGTCATCACAATGTGTGACTATCCTTTCCTTTATTCAAATGTCACTAAAAGAAAAAAGAATGAAGTAACAGTGATGGACGTCTGTCGCTTGCAATGTGGAGGTGCAGGTACTGTTAGTGTAGTAATACACGAGCGGCTAGGTGGAGGTGCCTTTACCCCCAACAAAATGCAAGACTTTGGTTGTCATAGAGATCACTTATCTTTTTGCCATAAATCATAAGTACCACTTTTGTCTCAATAACATTAAAATACACTTACTTGTACAACAACAAGATAAGGTGGACTTGTATAGTGTTAACCTCAGCACAATAAAAAGTAGAAAAAGTGGAAAAGTGCAAGTCGGCAATTGGATGAGGTGGCCCAGAAGAAAATCAGACACAAAAGAAGAAGCAAGAAGGGAAATGGTCGAAAGCGCAAGGATGGCCTCAAAAGCTAAGTCAAAGGCAAAAGCGCATTTTTAAATGCAAGGCGCCCCTAATACTTTTGTAAAAGAGTACCAGGCTTCCTCCTATGCAAATTGTAAGGGTAGACGGTGAGTGATAGAAAGGGAGCTAAGAAGATAGGAGGACAATAAGAAAGAGGGCCTAGGCCACAGTCGGCCATGTAAAAAAGGGGATGACCACCCAAAAGGGATTAGGGTTTTGTATATAAACTCAAAAAGTGAATGAGAATATCATTCTTTGGTGTGTGGCAAACATGATCTCTTCTTCTTCTCTTCTTCTCTCCTTCTTGCTTGCTTATGTGTGCTTGAGAGAGGGAGTGTGAGAGTGCCAGGGAGAGTGTGTGAGGGTGAGGGATCGAGGAGAAGAAGCTCTCCATCGTCTCCTTTCTTCTTCTCTTCTCTTCTCTTGTCTCACACACGGCTATGGAGGATGGAGCTTGAAGGTGGAGGCTTGAGGTTGTTTGAGCTTGCATCTAGAATCGTGGAGCTACTGGGTTACTTGAGGGAGGAGGCTACTCGTTCGGGCATCAAGGTAAGCTCACTACACCCCCCTAGGATCGAAGGCACATAGGCTAGGTGAGAGATAACCATTTGTGCTCGCTTGAAACACTTGAAAGAATAAGTGGTCCATGGGTCTTGGCTATTGAGCATGAGCTCCCATTGACGGGAGCTCACACTCAATAGCATTGCCGAGACGAACAGATTCAATCTTGAGCACAAACGAAGTAAGGGTTTCATTCCTGAATTGAAGCTTGAGATAGGTAGGAGATTTGGGCTTTTTAATCTTTAAAACAAGTCAGCATTTCAATTTTTGATGAGTAGAAAAGTAGGAGGATTCATTGCAGTATTTATGTTTTGATTTTTGTTGCATTTAGAGTAGGAGAGGATTAAGAAATCAAAGGAAAAATCTTTAGGGTTTCTATTGTAAAATTGTAAAAAGATAGGGAGAGAGAGATGAGGCAATAGGGAGCAGTCAACTTCCACATTCTACTTATTCCATATAATACACACACCTACATCAAATGATTAGAGAAGATCTAGGTCTACTCAAACCGACTAACACTGCCAGAGTTAAGTGTACCCAACTTATTTACTATGACTCACATGCTAGAGTCAAGTATACACTAGCTATCATGTTGTTGTACATAGATTAAGCTTAAAGTCTCAACACTCCCCCTCAAGCTCAGATTAGCTAATTGTGCTCTAAGTAGCTCCTTGAAAGCGCTAATGCAATAATTGTTCTTACCATTGCCATATTGGCAATTGGGCTGAAAGTCTCCTCATAATCTAGGTTGTACTGATGTGCATATCCCTTTGCAAACCAGTCACGCTTCATACCTTTCCAATGAACCCCCACCTAATTTTTTCTCTCTGCCACACCGTTTTGTTGAGGTGTATAACTACACGTGAGCTACCATTTTATGCCATAATTAGCAAGGTACTTGTCAAACTCTCTGGATACATATTCTACACCTCCATTAGATCTCAGACATGAGATATAAGAGCCAAGTTAATTTTTAGCATGCTTCTTAAAATCCTTAAAGACATCGAGCACCTCATCATTGTGCTTTAGAATGTATAGCCATGTGTATCAGCAGCTAAAATCATCAACAAAGGATACATAATACTTGGCACCACAAAAAGACGCATTATGGATAGGACCCCATACATCTGAATGTATCAACTACAAAGGTTGAGAACTATTTCTGACATGTCTCATGAACGGGAGTCTCGCTTGTTTCCCAAACTGACAAGCAGAGCATACATGTCCAAGGTCAGTATACTTGAACTTCAGCAAGCCAAGTACAACCTCTTTCTGTTGCATATTTTGCAGCTTCTGTACATTAATATGACTAATGCATTTGTGCCACATTTCTACATCCTGAATTGCTCCATTATCATGGGAAAACATGGCTCCCTTTGATTCCTGGATAGATGCATCCAAGGTAAACATTCTGCCATCTCTCTTGCCTTTGGCAATCAATTTATAGCCATTGCCATATTCTTCAATAAAAAAACCATCCCTCTTGAATCTAACTTGCAAATTCTATTTAGCCATCTGTCTAGGGGCAGTGGATTATGAGCAGGCTGGAATTGCCCAACCACCAGTGGTACATGTATTTAGGACAGATGCACCTACTGAACGACAACCACCCAAGGAGACTCCTTCCTCCAATGAGGGTTGTGAGTTCAACTCGGAGTCTGAAGTTAGTATGGAGAGAGACATGCTCAGATGCTAGCTAGAGGTAGGTGTTTGTGGATGATCGATCACTCTAGTTGGGCGGAACACTTAGAGAAACTACGGGCAGTCTTTGAGCAGTGTCGACTTTATAATCTCTCGTTGAACCCCTTGAAGTGCCAATTTTGGGTGAAACACAGATGCATCCTAGGGCACATGGTGTCCAGCATCGCCACTGATTTCTCGAAGATCAAGGTTATTGTCGACTTGCCACCACCCAACAATTATAAGGGTGTTCAGTGCTTCTCAGGTTACGCAGGGTACTATCGGCGCTTTGTACTGAATTATGCACTAATCACAAGACCATTGTACAAGCTGCTAATTGTATTCGAGTGGACCGAAGAATGCCAACGTGCTTACGAAGAACTGAAAAAGGCGCTTACCACCGCACCCATCTTACGAGCCCCAGATTGGACCAGAACATTCCATGTGCATATCGATGCATCTAAGTTTGCCATTGGAGCTGTTATATGCCAACTTAGTGAACACAACCTTGATTACCCAGTGAGCTTTGCTAGCAGGCAACTCATTGACACGGAGATGAACTATTCCACTACGAAAAGGGAGGGGTTGGCCATGGTGTTTGCCATTAAGAAATTTAGACATTATCTTTTGGCCACACCTTTCTTGTTGACCATCAAGCATTGCTCTATCTAGTGAACAAGCCTTGCGCTACAGGACACATTGCATGATGGTTATTGCTTCTTCTAGAGTTTGACTTCTTTGTGGTTGTACGCAAAGGGAAACAACATTACATGGCAGATCACATGTCCCGCATACCCATAGGTGAAGCCGCTGGACAAGGCATAATGGATGACCTTCCAGATGCGCATCTCTTTGGCCTGTCCAGTGACAAGGAATTATTCAAGACTAATTTAATGCCATACTGGGCTGACGATGTCGTCCACATGCTCAAACATAGTCTACCCAAGAGACCTATCAAGAAGGCCAAGCTTAGGAGGCTTATTGTGAAGATCCAACCCTATCAGTTGATTTTGCCGGCCAACTCTATAGGTTAGGGCAAGACAGGTTGCTATGCAGGTGTGTGTGTGAACATGAGATGCATGACACATTGAGAGAGGCACACACCAGAATCGTTGGGGGACATTTTAGACGATAGCCCGCAAGGTGTTGCAGTCTCAACTGTGGTAACCCATGCTATTTCGTGATGTAGCTAGATTTGTCAAGCACTGTGATGAGTACCAAAGGACAAAGGTCCCCGCGTGGAAGGAAAAAATGGAATTGACCTATATAAAAGCATGACAACCTTTCGAAAAATGGAGCATTGACTTCATCAGACCCATTAGTCTTGTGGCCCAGTATTCACAGGCTCGATATATCATCGTAGCAACTGACTATTTCATGAAAGGGGCTGAAGCAAGAGCCACAAGGAAGAACGACGCAAGGACCACAGTGAAGTTCTTATGGGAGTATGTCATCTTGAGATTTGGTTGTCCTATTGAGATAGCAAGCGACTAGGGCACCCACTTCATCAATGAGGTGATTGCCCACCTGCTTTCAACCTTCTTGATCATCCATAGGAAGTCTTCACCGTACTATCCCCAAGCCAATGGCCAGGAAGAATCAACGAATAAGATCCTGGTCAACGTGCTCACAAAGGTGGTTTCCACTTCTCGGAGCGACTGGGATAACAAGCTCATGGCAGCTTTATGGGTCTATTGAACAGCCTATAAAATGGCTGTGGAACAAATGCCCTTCAGGCTGACATACGAAACTGAGGCTATCCTGCCTTTAGAATTTTTTATCCCTAGCTTGAGGATAGCGGTGCAGGAGCGTTGGGAAGGGAAAGAGGCTTGGACTAACCGTCTTATCAAGTTGGAACGCCTCACTGAAACTAGACTCATCACCACCCACTCTCTAATTTGTGAAAAGGTGCAAAGAAAGATGTGGTTTGACAAGCATGTCAAACAATGTGATTTTGACCAGGGTGACCTTGTGTTGTTGTACTCTGTGAAGGGCCATAAGTACAAAATGAAGTTCTGAGGGTTAGGACCTTTTAGAGTGCGTGCCATCAATAGGATGGGCAATGTCAAACTTGAAACACTAGAAGGCGAGGGCATAGGCTTTTTCGATGGTAGTCGCATGAAGAAGTACTACCCTCATGCATATCCTTTACATGAGCCCTCTATGATAGAGGCCCCTGTCAATGTCTGCATCGCAACCATCACCGAGATAGAGGATGATGAGAAAGTTGTTGCTCTAGCTTATTTACAAATGATGGCCACGGCCCAAAAGACGCATTCTTTTGATGCTTTGATCAATGAGGGAGCTGACTTCAATATCCTAACACATGCTCATTGGACCCTCATTGGTCAACCCCAGTTGCAACCAACAACTTAGCCCATTTGGGGGCGAATCATATGCACTCCTTGGGAAGTACAAAGTCGTTGTCTCTATTGAGTCTGAAAGTTTGCCAATCATCTTCTATGTGTTGCCCGACACGAAGGAGGCTGAGAGAGGAGTTTTGAGCCCGGGATGTGCCTAAAATTTGCCAAAAAATCCAGAATTTAGGGGAAAAATATTCAACATCGAAGGCGGCGGCTCCAGCTAGGATGATTTTAAGCACCAAGTGAAATACGACTTTTAAAAGGCGCCCAAGCGACACTTGTTGATTTTTGATAATTTTTCAGACTTCCGTGTGGATTGTCAGGAGTTACCAGTCAATGCGGGATGTAAAGCCGGACGTGCAAAAATTTACAGCACTCGAATCGAGCCCGATTGGGGCCACAAAATGGTCAAGATATGAAAAGGTGGACACTTGGGAGGCCAAAATTGGGCATGCCTTTTGAGTTTGACCCCCTCTAAAATTTTATGCACCTTATGAAGCAAAAAACATGGAGAGAGAATGGAGGAAGAAGGCGCCATCATCTTCACGCCGAAATTTGCGCCCTCTCTCATGATGGGGGAGATGGCAGCTTACAAACAACCCATCCAACTGACATTACCCTCGATCTTCTCCTTTCTTGCCAGTCTTATCACCTGTCTTCACCCGTGAAATGGCTGTGGGAATGAGAAGAACCAATTCTAGTATTTCTCTCTCCTCCCTCTCTCTCCCTTAAGAGGCTGTTCTTGTGTGTAAGAGGAAAATGAAGAATGGTGGAGGAAAGCTTGTCCAGATGAGACCGGATTGCTTCCGGATCAATAAAGACATGAAGATTGCTGGTTTTGAAGATGCTGGACATTGAATGAGGGCTGACATGTAGTCCCGTAGCAAAACCGAGATCCCGAAACATGAAGCCTAAGCGGTAATTCAATTTTTATGAAGGAAAAATGAGTTTTTATGCTATTTGGTTGATGAAATATTGATCCCATGGGCTGATTATGCATTATGTTGTTGTTTCCTATGAGTTTTATCAGTTTATGATCAGAAAATCAGAAAATCATAAGTGATATGGCTGAAATTAATGTCATAAAACCCGTAAAACACGCGTTTAAGGGGTAAAATGGGGATTTTTTGCAAAATAAATGGAAAATATGAGACATAACATCAACAAAACCTAGAATTTTGTTGTCAAGGAACCTAAGGGCCACAGTCCACAATCAATCTTATTTTTTAGTCATTTTTTATTGAAGAAAATAGAGGAAAAATACCAAAAAAAGGTGAAAATGGGTTTTAAATGGGAGAAAATTAGGAAACGATAAAAGAAAAATTCCAGAAAATCACATAAGAGTTTGTGTAATGTATAATGAAGGTAGAGCACGAGGTTGGCCTTGGTTTACCCTCGTTTCTATGTTTTTGTCCGTGTTTATCGCTTTCTCTATAAAGAAATACACATAAAACGACTCTTACACTTATCAACGAATACAAAACATTGAACGGTAGGGTGAGAGGGGAGTTTGAGCGTCAAAGTACAATATTAAATCTGATTCATGTGTTGCATCATGGCTATAGGCCGTTGTTTTAAAATAAAGGAAAAGGCAGCATGAGCGTAAGGCTTAGTGTCTCTCCTCGTTTCAATACATAAACGCTAGTATGGAAATCATGAAAAGATTGGTTTCGCACGATGCACAATGCTGATTTTCTGTTGTTTGTGCACTAAACCATTCACATTATGCACTATGCATGGTTCATGGTATCAAAATAAAATCTCCTGGACTGCATAGCAATTGTTTTCTTAGGACTTTGACCCATGATTGAGAGTGTGAGGTTATCTCTTGCCGTAGGATAGAGGGTCGGTTTCCTAAGGGACTGTTAAGTGAGGAAACATGGTATATCTCCTGAAAATACGAGAAATATAAAAGAGAGGATTTTGTGTTTGATTGTTTTATATGTTGAGCAGCGCATCAAAGGGCCAATCCCTACGATGTAGGAGAGCTGCAGTGGGGCCGCGGTGTTTCCACCGAGAGGTTGCCTCCATATGTGTGTGATTGTGGCATTGCCAATGTGTAAGGGTTCTCCCTTTGAGGAGTTTGAGGAAAATGTTGGACTATAAACTATAGACGCATGAATTAAGCTTTAGGGCAGTTTGTCCTTCAGCATTAGATTGACATTCCTGGTCCGCGAGGCCGTGAGGGTGTTTGTGTGTCATGAGCATGAGGTCTGGCTAGTGCTATAGCCAGTGCCGGCCCATTTCAAGTCCCATCAGAGGCAGGCAAGGCGTCATTGCTAGGGCGCACTTTCAAAAAACAAACCCATTGTTATGTCGATTACGACCTGTAGCGTATCCACCTTGCCATAGGAAATGTGCCCGTCGTGACAACTTTCAGCAAGGGCAGTGCAGGTCCCTCCAAGACCACCACTCCACCAATAGAGAAGACCATGCCTACGGCTAAGGAGGGAGGTCGTGATGTGTCACACCCCACTCAGCCCACAAAACACCACCCCACCAAACCCACTCCTAAGGTTAAGCAACCTACATTTCAATGGGTATCTAAACATCAAGGCAACCCTTCCCACAATAAGCATACACGACCCCACAGACCTAGGAACTCTCATGCAAAGCCTAGGAAGTAGCCTGGCTCTAAACCAGCCACTACTGATGCCAAATCAAAGTCTCTAGAGACTCGACCAATCACTCCGGTGCAACTTGAGCCCACTATGTCTCTCGAGATCTCACAAACCTATCAACTTACACAGTAGTTAGATGTCCCGCAATCATCTAATGCGACCGACTCTTGCATACTCAAAGAAGCAGATCACAATGAAGGTTGCACATCTTCCAAGTCATAGGACACACAACTAACCTTCCAAGTGGATGCTCATCCCAAGGAGAAATCTAGCAGAACATCATCCTAATGCATCCATCTAGTTCTGTTCCACTGCACCCACTAGCAAGTCTTAGGCCTTCATATGAGCAATGCTCATTTCTTGCTATGGCCAAGGACCTTGCTACCAATTCAGGTGATGACTTGGTTACTTGCATTAAAATGCTGGACAGCACATTCACGACCTTTGCACGAAGTTATGAGCAGCTAGACCTTAGCCTTCTTGATGAGCCACTTGCTTCTGAAGTCCATGCTTTACCATGCACCTGGGAAGATTACAAGCTCATGACCATCAAATTCCCCAAGGTTGCAACTGAGCTTATCTCTAGTGGTGAAGTCTCAAAGGAGCAAGCAATCATCGGAAGGATACTGACCTCATACCGAAACCCTGCCGTCTCTACACCAATCCAAGAGCTTGAAGAGCTCATGAGTGTTGCAAACTCTACCTATTCATTCTTACATCAATGGTATGCCTTACGCCTCCAATGGGAGTGAAAAGGTTGCCAAATTATGACGGATGCCGAGCAAAGACGTGCAATCAAGGCTACGGAATATGACCCCACGTACATAGCTCCTACTCTTTTTAGGGTTATGGCCATCCTGCGTAACAAATTGCTTGACAACCATTTATTGGCCCATCCTTACATCGACCAAGTCCTTACATAAGAGGAGCTACAGGTTGCTAGCCGGCTCAAATCTAGTGATGTGCTACATGATATCCTAGTGTATATCACGCAAGCATCCATTAGACCGCATGAACTTGACTGTCATGCCCAATTGGAATACAACCCAAATTTCTACCAGTGGTGGTTGTTGTCAAATTAAACACACCACGCTGTGCTTCAATGCCCTTGCCTCGTCCTATTCAATCCTAGGAAGGATTTTCATCTTTCCACGAGGGGGAGGGGGTAAGATGATCAGGAAAATATAACACAAAGGAAAAACATAATGAAGAGTTGAACTACGCATAAAAACTTAAGAGCAAAGTGCACTTGGAAAATTCATGTCTTTTCTTCCAGTTTGTTATTTCTCAAATTTCACGTTCTCGTGTAGCTTTTCTAATTGTTCAATTCTTTGATAATGCCATAATTCAGCCTTTCCTACCCATCAATACTAATTATGGGTACTGTTGCATGGCACGTACCCACAATGGTAGGACAGGAAAAAGGCGGTAAGCTTCCGTTCACAGAAGAAGAACAAGCCAAGTACGGGATAGGTGTGGAGACACGAGGATTTAATCAATTCACCTTCAAGCACACTCTAAACCTAGACGAAGCCATCCTAGAGGAGCTAGCAGCAAAGCAGCTGGTGGACAAGTGTACTCTCCAAAAGTATGTGGAGAAAGTGGAACAAGTGGTGGATTACAGTGCTTGCGCAGAGTTCCTGAGGAGTTTTGATGCTCGTAGGAACTGTGGCATAGTGACAGTAAGAAGAGGGGATGTTGCCCACCAGGTGGAGGTACCGCTTAATGCTAAAGTGGTGGTGAAGGCCCTTGGCTTGGCCCCCAAGGCTGTGAAGCATCATAGAAGAGACGTATATGCCATGCTGGGGATGAATAGGAGTGAGGTGCACACAGTGGATGGAGTAAGTTTGGTAGACATCCCAAACCCAGAAGTAAAGATGCAAGCAAAGATGGTCCATGCCCTCTTCTCAGGACAGAGATACAATGCTTTGATGAACAGGATCAGTGTCCCGGTGTTGGAAAGCATAGCGACAGGGTCCCTGAGAAAGTGGATTGGAACGGGTTCGTCATAAAGACCATCAAGATAGTACTAAAGGCCCTTGCTACGGGTGCAACAACAGCTAGAGGAGAGTCCCCAGCCTCTATAGCGAGATCAGCCCACAAGAAGTCCTCTGCCAAGGCTTCTACCATTAGATATGGTGGTGTATTGACAGCCATTATTCACGAGGCCACCAAGGAAGCAGGGGGAATTGAAGAGATAGTAGTACCCTCCCAACCACTGCATCGTGAGGAAGACAAATCCAGTGAATGCACCATTAGTGATAGAGAAGAGCCTAAAGCACCATCCACTCAAGCCGAAGCTAGGGCACAAGGAAAGGCAAAGACTACCAAGATCCAAAAACAGAAGAAGGAAAAGTTATGCAAGAAAGAGAAAGCTGAGTTGAAAAGAGCACAAGAAGAGTCCAAGAGAATGGAGGAGGAATGAAGGAGAAAAGAAGAGGAAGAATTTGAAAGGATCAGAGAAGAGTCAAGAAGAGCCGAGGAGGAGAGGAAGAGAAGAGCTAAAGATGAAGCTAAAGAAATGACGAAGAAGGAAGCTACGGATTTGGCAGAGGCAACTCATAGGTCAGTGGAAGAGACCCATGGAGGGGGAGAGATGAGCCCATTAAGCCCGTATCATGAGACTGGCGTTGGTGGCAGTGTAGAAACAGCCCCGGTGGTTGTAGGTAAGGGCAAGACCTCACTGCACCCCCTCCCCTCTTCCCTTGTGCCACTTCCAACTGAAACCACACCCACCATGACACAGGAGTTAGTGCCAGCTATGGACATGCCGCAATTAATGGCAATGATACAACTCCTGGCTAACAAAGTGGTAGAGATTTCCCGTGAAGCAGGAACAAAGAGGCCAACCGTAGCAAATGCAGAATCATGGCAAGACCCTAAATGGTAGAAGCTGGAAGCATCAACCACTGCAACCCCTCTCACAGTGTCACCAGCAGCAAACTATGATGCATATGTGGTTGAACTCCTCACTCAATTGAGCAAGGCTAGAGAGAAAAAGAAAGCGGCCTTGGCAGAGCTAGACGTTGAAAAGGAAACCTTGGCAGCTTTGAGGCTCAATGTGTCCAAGCAAGCTGCAGATCATCAAAAAGAGCTTAAGGCCCTTGAAGAGAAATTGGATGCCAAGACCAAGGAAGCTCAAGAGAATGAGGATCATTTGAGGTGAAGATTGGAGGAGGAAGAACAGGATGTATTAGCTCATCTAAAGAGTTAGAAAATGTTAATTCAGTAGTATGATGAGCTAATGGAAAGGACCACTTGCTTGGAGAAGCACTAGCAGAAAGAAAACCAAGATTCGAAAGAGAAACATCAAGAGCAAGAGGACGCCTTGGCATTCCGACTATGGTATGAAATAGAGGAGCAAGGAAGACTAGAAAGAGAGATCGAAGTCCTAGAGCAAGAAAGGTAGGATGTCACAGGAAGAAGCACATAGGAGCTGAAAGATGACTTGGAAAACACAAAAAGAGATGTGGAAGCTCTCATGGCTATGGCAATAACAGAAAGAAGACTGCATTTTGCAGAGTAAGAAAGCCGTGAGCAGATCCGAGAAGAACTGTCAGAGAGATTTGCAGAGGCACAACTGCAATTTACCATTGTGAAACAAGGAAGGAAAACAGCAGAAGAGCAACTGAACCGTCGCAATAAGGAGAAGACGCAGATGCTAGACTTAGTGAATGAGCAGCAACAGGTGGTAGTGGTGATGTCTCAAGAAATGGAGGAGGGAAGGAAAAAGATGGAAGAAAAGGCACGGCAATGGGAGTGGCACAACTTTGAAAGAGTGCGTGGACTAACAAAACTCCTAGCGGCGAGTGAATGCGAAAGAGTGTTCGCGGAATCAAGAGCAGAGGTTGTCGAAGTGTGCTCGGACACTCAGAGACAAGCCTTCTTGAGCACGATGCTGAATGTCACCCAAGTTGAAGGCGAGGACTCAATAGAAAGGATGAAGAGGAAGTTAGAATTGACATATCGTGCCTTGAGATACAGCCTTCAAGAACACACAGGTATTACTGCGGCTCAACAAAACAGTTACCTACGGCGAGCTGGCCTTTCCGTTGACGAGCTTAGGGAACTAGGGTTTAAAGGACAAGTGCAATATACAACACCTGAAGACCAGCCAGCGGTAGAGCAAGCCTCGGAAGAGGGGCTGGACTTTGAGCAAGAATTCAAGGAAGAACATCATAGAGACCCCAATCCGCCCCTGCCTGAATTGCCATCAGAAGAGCCAGAAGGGGCACAAATTCCTGAACACATGGTAGCAGCCCAAAGAAGAAGGCAAGAGCTTGAGAAGCAAGCCCAAAGGAGAGCGAGAGTACGGCCATAACAACTTCTTGAAAAGCCCATGCCAATATGCGAGGATCCCCATCCCATCAACTGGTCTCAGGAGTTGACTATATGGCAACAACAGGAGTTCCAGACACGACCATTTGAGCTATCCTTTTCTTATCCATTTGGATCATGTTCTATCCT
This sequence comes from Lygodium microphyllum, assembly GCF_053477565.2. Taxonomy (NCBI): domain Eukaryota; kingdom Viridiplantae; phylum Streptophyta; class Polypodiopsida; order Schizaeales; family Lygodiaceae; genus Lygodium; species Lygodium microphyllum. The sequence continues at coordinate 2,714,828 of NC_141146.1, read as the reverse complement.
TGGAGACGGTGGCAAGAATCAACAGAATGGCTAATGACCTCACTAACAGATGAATAGAGGAGATAAACATTGTAGTTACAAGATGGAGGCAGGAACCAGCAGATTATTGGTAGGACAAGGTGAACCGGGTTCCCAAGACCATCTAAGGCTATGAGGGGCAGCCGAAGTGGAGGAGGAGGATTTGGGATACCAACTTTGATGCCTGGACTGCTTTCTGCAGCTCATTGCCTGAAGAGCGGAATGACCCCATCTACATGCCTTACCCCCGCAGACATGGAATCGACCATGACAAGAACCTGCATGGGCCCCTTGACTTTCCAACAATCTACAATGTCAATGCACGGACTCCCGAGGGATGCTTGGTTTTTAGATTGGAGGATATCCTTCCATCCATCAACCGCTTCCTCGAGGATTTCTCCTCATGTCCAGACCCGGCATTTATAGTAACCTATAATTACCTTAGGCTCATTAAGTTCTTGCTTAAGAAAAAGCCTACAGCTGAGGAAGCCCACCTTCCCCCTCTCTTTTTTTATATCAAATTAAGCATTGATAGTCGCACCATGGCTAGGCTTATAATGAGGGCGGCCTTACTCCCCTCCTTCTGCACGGAAATCCTAGAGGACATGAGCGATACCCGCTTCACGAGGTGTAACCATCCCTTTTTGTCGTCAGCACCTCTGAAAGTAAGAGCTAGCATTAAAGAATATCTACAAAGCTATGCATTTTTTACTAAGTGCCTAAGGCCACCTCGTGGGCCATCCAAGGATGATAGGAATACAGCATAAGAACTCTTTTTGTACCAGGAATGAAAAGAAAGAGGGCACTAGAGGAAAAAAGGTGCAAGAAAGAGAAAAGCAAAGGTTTGAGCTTCCCATGAAACATCTGGAGTGCCACATTCACTACACCTAGGGTTTCCACCTAGCCCCTTCGCCACCTCACGCTTAGGGCACATCAAGGGCAGGACTACCAAACTTGTCACCCTAAGCTCTGCATCACACCCATGACGATGCATGAATTGGGTCCTCAAGTGTGGAATAACATTATGGGCTTGCCCAAGGTTTGCCTGACCCAACTCCCAGTTCCACTGCCACTTGCACTGCACGCACCACGGAGAGGCAAACACACCCCTTAGGAAGTGCACAACTTTGCCTTGCAGGTTAAGATCGGGCCGTATCAAGGAGAAAGCACATCAACCAATGGATCCACCCCAACACCATTTTCAATTTCAAGGGTAAATCTTTGTCAAGACACCTTTCCGAAGGGACCCAATTCAACACCATTTTCAATTTCAAGGATGAATCCCTCCAACACCATCCTCGACAAGGACATGTATACAAACTCAAAAGGCCACCCAGCCACCAACACTACCACCTTCCAAGCTACCACCCATTAGTGCCATGGGACTGGCACTCGGCTAGGAGGGGGGTAATGTTTACTGCAACACCAACAACATGAAAAGAAGCGAGAAAATAGAAAAATTTGAGAAGCAGGAAAAGGCGTAGGGCAGGCATGGAGAAGGTGCCCAGAAGAATAATAAGTCTGGAAAAAATCCAAAATCATGGGAACAACCGCCAAAATTCCAAGGCGCAGCCGTCAAAGTTTGGAGGAGTTAAAAGCATGAAAGCGCACCTTTAAATGCAAAGGCACTCTCAAATCCTTGTAAAAGAGCACCAGGCTCCCTCATGTGCAAATTGTAAACTCAGAAGGGAGGTAGGACTAGCTAGGAAGTGAAAGAATGGAGAAAAAGGGCCTAGGCCATGGTCGGCCATGTAAAAATTGAGGATGACCACCCGTGGGAAGTAGGGCATGTATATAAACTTGAAAAGTGAATGAGAAGCTCATTCTTGTGTGTGGCAAAAAGCTTCTTCTTCTTCTTCTTGCCTTCTTGCTTGTGCTTGAGAGAGGGAGTGAGTGAGTATGAGGGAGTGAGGGAGTGAGTGTGTGAGAGTGAGGGACCGAGGAGAAGAAGCTCCCCATCTCCTCTCTTCATCTTCTTCTCTTCTCTACTCTTCTCTTGTCTCGCCGCGTGGCTATGGAGAATGGAGCTTGTTGGAGAGGGACTGAGGTTGCTTAAGCTTTCCTCAAGGATCGTGGAGCTACCAGTGTGCATGGGAGAGGAGGGTACTTGATCAAGCATCAAGGTAAGCTCACTACACCCCATAGGTAGGGAGGGCGCATCGGCTATGTGAGAGGTAGCCATGGCCGCTCGGCTTGAAACGCTTGACCAATAAGCGGTCTGTAGGACTCGGGGGTTGAGCTTGTAACTCCCTTCACTGCAAATAAGTGTTTATGCGAGCATTCCATACTCTCGGTGCTTGTTTCAGTCCATACGAGGCCCTTTTCAGCTTACACACATATGTCAAATAGTCAGGGTGTACATAACCTTCAGGCTGCTCCATATACACCGCTTCAAGCAAGTCACCATTCAAGAATGCATTTTTGACATCCATCTGCCATAATTTCCAGCTCTTAGAAGCCGCTAATGCAATAATTGTTCTCACCGTTGACATCTTGGCAACCGGGCTAAAAGTCTCTTCATAATCTAGGCCGTATTGCTATGCATATCCCTTTGCAACCAATCAGGCTTTATACCTTTCCAATGAACCATCTGACTTGCATTTCACTTTATAAACCCATTTGCAAACGAACCAATTCCCATGGCTCATTTTTATCCAATGATGTGTATTCTTCATCCATAGCAGCACACCAATTCTCATCTCTGCTTCACTGAACTTCATAGGCTCTTTGTAGCCTATCACTTTAGCCATATATGCATAATGTATGGCTGAATACCCACTATATGTCAACTTATCAACCGGTTTTCTGACCCTTTCAGACCTCCTCAACTGTGGTGCACTCTGGGCTTGCCTCTCTTTGCCTCGCACCAGGTGTCATAACTGATGGTATGCCCAATTCACTATCAAGACTATCACTGCCAGAGGTGACTCATATCCAGATGTAAGCGGGCCACTCACATCGTCAAACATCTTTTCTTTGACTTTATCCAATCTCCCCCTTACTGACATATCTGTGTCAGTGGATGCAGTAGTACGACTGTGGAGTCGTCCTGTCCAAGGTCTAACAGTAGATGAACCATCACATGTATAAACATACTAGTTGAAGGATAATTTTCAGCATAGGTAGGGCTAGCTGGTCCATCAGAGACCACTACATTCAAATTACCATACCATGAGGCCAGCTCATCAAAAACTACATCCCTGCTAATTAGGGTTTCCCGAGTGGATGGATCATAGCAGTTGTAAGCCTTTCTCTCCTGTGCATAGACAAGAAAAAAACTTTTGACAGCTTTTGGATCTAACTTCTTATTCTTTTCACCAGGCACATGTACGTAGGCAATGCAACCAAATACTTTTAGGTGACTAATATCTAGCTTGTGCCCATACAGTCTCTCATACGGAGTCAAATCATGAATCCCAGTTGTAGGTGTTTGGTTCAACACATAAATTACAGTAAACACATTTGGCAAATTATTTTCATTAAGCATTTCCGTGGCAACTTCCATGAGCACCCAATGTTTTCTCTCTGCCACACCATTCTGTTGAGGTGTGTAACTGCATGTGAGCTGCCTTTTTATGCCATATTTAACAAGGTACATGTCAAACTCTCTGGATATATATTCTCCACCTCCGTCAGATCTCAAACATGAGATATAACATCCAAGTTCATTTTCAGCATGCTTCTTAAAGTCCTTAAAGACATCGAGCACCTCATCCTTGTACTTCAGAATGTATAGCCATGTGTATCAGCTGAAATCATCAATGAAGGATACATAATACCTAGCACCACCAAAAGATGCATTATGGAAAGGACCTTGTACATATGAATGTATCAATTGCAAAGGTCGAGAACTATTTCTAACGTCTCATGAATGGAAAACTTGCTTGTTTCCCAAATTGGCAAGCAAAGCATACATGTCCAAGATCAGTGTACTTGAACTTTGGCAAGCCAAGTACAACCTCTTTCTACTGCATATTTTTCAGTTTTTGTACATTAACATGACCAATGCGCTTGTGCCAGATTTCTACATCCCAAACTACTCCATTATCATGGGCAAACATGGTTGCCTTCAATTCCAGGATAGATGCATCCAAAGTAAACATTCTGCCATCTCTCTTACCTTTAGCGGTCAATTTACAACCATTGCCATATTCATCAATAAAACAACCATCCCTATTAAATTTGACTTGCAAATTCTGTTCTACCATCTGTCCAAACCGATAGTAAATTCTTGGTAATAGAAGGTACATGTAGTACATCATGTAGGCTCTTCTTTCTACCATCAAGCAGCATGAGCAATTGAACCACACTTGTATGTTGAATATCATGCTATGTATCATCACCAGTATTACATAAAAATCCATGAGACCCTACTACTAACTCATCAAACCATTCACCATGAGGAGTCATATGATTGAATGCTCCTGAGTCTATGCACCACTTCTCATCTTTGCCTTGCTTAGGCATATTCTTAAATACATGCTGCATAGCAAACAATCTATCTCCCTAGTCATCCTAAGTACCACTGGAAGATGCGTAATGTCCATGTTGCCTGCCTTTTGCCTTCATATCAGCTTGCTTTTTATGACAATCCTTTGCGATATGCCCATATCTTCCACCATAATGACAATCTTTATCCTTGTTAGACTGCTCATGCGACTGCCAGGAACTACCTCTACCTCTAGGTGATCTCCCCCTACCTCTAAAGGCTCCAAATCCTCGCCATCCTTGTGTATTTAAGCTATGCCAAGCATTTTACTATTGTTTTCCATACATGTTTCGAGTGTCTCCTTGAGCCCGAAAAGCTCCACAAGCTCTACCACTTCTAGCTCGCTGACTAGAGTAAAGGACAATGTCTCTGCCCTGAGATGTACTTGAACATGTATTTAAGCCAAGCTTTACTTCTTCATGTAGTAGTAGTGCAAGTAATTCATCCCAATCAAGGGGTTCTTTTCTCACAGAAATAGACGTATCAAATGCCTTATACTCCTTGCCTAACCCATTTAATGTCACTGCAATCATATCATCCTGTGAAACACAAGATCCAATAGTAGCCAGCTGGTCAACTATGGTCTTTATTTCAGTTTTGTATACTTGAATGCTCCTGCCATTCCTAGATATGTTGTTGAACTACTACTTTAGCTGTATCTTTCTTGCATGCATGACATTACCATAATTCTTCATGACTGCATCCCAAGCATCCTTTGGAGAATAACAATTGGTAATCTGCATAGCCATCACATCAGAAATGCATAAAGAAAACCAATGTAGTACTTTACTAGCTCTTTTCGACCACTGCCGATGATCTCTCCATTGTTCTTGTGTAGGATTCTATTTAGGAAATTTGGGTTCAGTTGCTTCAACCTCCATACATAAATCTCAATAGCCTCTGCCAATCAAGAAATTTTTCATCCTAAACTTCCATAGAGCAAAGTTTTTGTTATCAAGCTTCTCTCCCACAAATTGAGTGATATTGTCAGTGCCTTGAGCATTTGCCATATTTGCAACTAAGGTATTCAATGCTATATGCAATCTGTAAGTGCTTGACTCCTTGCAATTCAGGAATAGACTTTTTGCAATTCAAGAACGGTTTTCTTGCAGTTCAAGAACACTTTTCCTGCAATTCATGAACAGTCTTCTTGTAGTTCAGGAACACTTTTCCTGTAGTTCAGGAACAATCTTCCTGCAGTTTAGGAATAGTTTTCTTAACAACGTGCTTGTTGTAAACTGTATTCCAGCAATGAAAAAACACAATCAACTAAGCATAAACCAAGCTCAAATCCATTCAAAACATTCTATGGTAGTGGGAAAACGTCCCAACGCAACAAACTATGTCCATACAAGCATCGCTGTTTGTATTGTATGCAAGTAGCAGTACCAAATACAACCAATCCACTACTATAACCAGTTGTATTTTCTTTATTAAAAAAAGAGTATTCAAACCTCAAAATAGCCCCAAAACATCTCATTCAGTTGCCACTCTATGCAAACGTTGATACATGTCCAACCAGTCAGAATATATTGCATATATATCAAGTGAAGATGATAGGTATCCTTCCTACAAACAATAACTAGTCAATACCCCGGTATAACCAGCAAAAAATCAGTCCAAACTTTGGATTTTCAGCACTCACTGTATCCCAAAAAGCATCTACCACTCACCTGGTATGATCGAAGCATTTGTTAGTAGCAAATAAGCATCACAGATACTTCAACCTTGTAGGTATATTGTTTCCAAATTCACGACATCAACCAGTTCACTGTTTCGAGTCTGCAAATAAGCTCCAATACTGAGCATTTATTACTCCAATATCATGCTCAAATGCATGATAATAAGGGCATATACATTTTTAGGATGAAAGCCACCTGTGCCCTAGAACCACCGCTCTTTACTGTAGTAAACAGCAGTCTGCACATGTCTGCTAAATATCTCAAAATCTGTGAGAAATTTGAAAAAATTTTCTTCTGCAAAGTCGTAGACCACATTGAAACAGTTGGTTAAAGAGTGTCGTTTCTCCAAAATCCATTTCTATAACAAGATATAACTTTTGCAAAAAAAAAGGCTATTGCACACTCTCCTTTGATGACGTTTTCTTTAGATCTAATGTCTTGATGTCAAATGGCCACTGCCAAGCCTTCAGGCTTCAAGAATTTAGGCTCTAATACCATGTTTGAGATTTAGAGGGAGAGAAAGACAAAGATATGGAGCTATAACAGAGAGTAGTGAACTCTCTTGTTCTCTTCTTCTCATTCTTCCATAATGCTTTCTAAAGTCTAATCACACGTAACTAATAAACACACTAGGTCACTAACTGACCGTACCACTAACCATGGTTGAGTCTAACTGACTCAGTTATTACACCACACACGTAGAGAGATAGCTAAGACGACAGCTATCTAGATAAGGTTGGTTATATCAGTGATACTGATCACGAGCTTGATTCTCAACAATTTGAAGCATATTTGGAGATTGCTTAGAGTAGTTGAGAAGATTGAGAAATATGAAGATGTTCTAGTCTTAGATTTGGATTCAAGTTCAAGTGATGATGATGATTGCTACCCTTTACCTATGGTTTTGTTAAAGATTGAGGCTGAGGGAGTAAGAGAGGACAAGAGCCAAAGTAGCCAAGGATACTCGAGTGCCCCAAACCCAACAAAGGAGATTACCAATGAGAGAGTGGAGCATCATACACCTTGCATCAACAACTTGAAGGTATTTTCCATATTTTGGTCTCTTGCAAAATGTCATAATCAATCTACAATTAGTTTTGTTGAAGAAGGAAGAAGTAATGAAGTTATCATCGAGAAGGTTGATCAATTTAGTGATCAAGAAGATCAGTGTTGTGTTCAAGAAGATGATGTTGTCATGGATGAAAAGCATGAGGATTATGGTTTTCTCAATGAAGATGCTATTATGGATGATTTTCTTGGTTCTCTTACTGGCTTTAAGATGGATAATGCAACAAGGAAGTTAGATTTTAGTGAGAGGCTTTACAACTACTTGAAATGCCATTACCTATAGTGCAAAATGCATCATTTTTAGATGTAGTTTTTCAGGGTGCCTATATTTCTGGCATGCTGAATATTATTCCAATATATTATATTGTTCAGCGTGAAGAAATTCAGTAAGTTTATGTTGCTATACACTTTTAGGATATTTGCCTATATGAGCAGTTTTCACGACAACAAGTTTCAAGATAGCAAATGATTAGTTTTCAACAATGTTCAAGTTTATAACATATGGCTAAATGTCAAGAATTATAGAAATCACTGAGTTTATGTGGTTTTCTTGAAGATTTTCAAGGGATATAATCTATGGATTGATATTCAACTAAGATAGTTCAATGGCTTTCTTTTGAGTTGGAAAAGAAAGGGAATGCATCAGAAATTGTAGCAATTGAGGCTTTATCTATTATCAATCGGCTTCAAGAAGAGAAAGTATTGCTTCAACAAGAGGTTTCTCATGTCAAGAATGCAATGGAATTGCAAGTTTCACATTGTTTTGAGGTTATTAATGCACTTGAGGAAGTTGTTTTGCAAAAGGATAATGAAATTGATGATTTGCATACTCAATTGGCATTTTCTCATATTCCAAGTTAGGATGCTATCCTTGAGGATTTGTATGCACAAACAATTAGTTTGATGGGTGATATAGAGGGTGATGAGGAGGAGTTATTTCTTCAAGAAAATTCATCCATAGTACTAGCGTTTGAAATAGATGTGGACAACATTATTCAAGGGTATCAAGAGCATCCCAGAAGTGCTAGAAATGGAGTTTTTGGATAGCAAATTGTTCAACTTGCAAACCAAAACTAGTCAAGATAGCATCTTGAAGGCCTTCTTGAAGGTCAGGAATAGTTTAAATTTTAGGAGAGGTTAGGGGATGAGAAGTATAAAATGTTCAAGACCCGGGAACTAGTCGTGTTAAAGTTGCTCAACAAACTAATGTGGACAACTGTATGGATAGTTCTCATGTATTGGATGCAAACAACAAAAGGATATCATTCAGGCTAAGCTAAGATATGAGCATACAATGAGAAGATCTACAAGGGTAGTTGAAGATGAGGTTCAAGAAGTTAACTTGGAGAGGCTAAACCCATTAAGGTCGGCATCTTTATGGAAGAAAACTTCAAGCAAGATCTTGTCAAGTTGTGCAAAGAGTTTCAAAATACTTTTTCTTTTATTATATGAATATGAAGGGGTTTGATCCAACAATCTATTAGCACATAACTAATTTGAAGAAGGATACCAAACCTACCATACAAAAGCAAAAGTTTAATGTAGCAATAATTTCTTATTTGCTACTAGTGTCAAAATTACAAGATGGATTGTAGAAACCTGAATTCTTGCAACTTGAATTCCTGAAATGAATACTTGAGTTATTGCAACAACAATGGGAAGCGTTGCAACACTTTTAAATGCATGTATGTAGCAAGAAGTGCTACAACGAACTCAAAAACAAAATTTATGGCAACAACCTAAATATCAAAAGTTTCAAGAATCTAAAAATAGACTTGAAAGTCAACAAATACATATTCTATCAGTTTGGATCGATATCAAGCAATACTTTGTAGATGCCATGATGTAGATTGAAGGTGTGGAAGATTATGATGCAAATGCAAATGCAGTTCTGTATTGTTTTCTTTTGTAGATTTTCTTGGATTATCTTGCATATTTCTTTGGTGATGCTATTTCTTGTTTGAAATTCAAGTTGTGTGGTACATTTCCATACATTGATTATGATGCATAGGTTGGAATGTCATTGGTATATTTCTTGATCGATACACTACTCTTTGTCATTGGAGTAGTGATCTACTTATTCAGTCATGGTTTTATATCTTCATTCTCTATGATATTCTATGGATGTCATTATACCTAATGGGTTTCCTACCATGGCATGTTGTTTTGAAATGGTTTCACAGTATTTTACTTTGGATGAAGGAATATGTGGGTTCAGGTCATGGCTACCATGCAACCATCCATCGAGTTGTGCTAGGTGTTAGAGCTCGAATTGCATCATTTACCTTAGTACTTCTTACTTTAGTACTTATATGCATTTAGGCGTGAGTAATCAGCATATGTAAAGTGACCTAGAAATGTCATGTGACTTCACCTAAAAGGATGTTGCTTGTCTTGAGCATTAGCGATAGCATCTTTTTGTATCCTTGATCATTAAAAATGTGAAAATCTTTAGGACAGCACCCATACTGGGTCGCATATGTCTAGTTCTTCGAATCTGTCTTAGTCTCCTGAAAACTAACGCTCTATGTTTCAAGTTATTCATTCAGGAATGGTCAAGATGATAGTAATTTGACTGATATTTTTAAAGAAAGTGGTGTTTTATGGATTACCATAATATGTATTTTATGTATGTGCCTTATTCCTGAATATTAAATGTTTAATTTGTTATAAATCAAATCAAGAAGTTGTCTATGGAAATAGGTATATTTTAGGTAGGTTGATGTTTCCTGTGTTTTTTAATGGTCTTGAGAGGCCATAACATATATTATCCTCATTAAAGATGACATCATGGTTGTGTATCACCTTCTTTGATTTAGGATCCCAAAAGTGATAGCCCATTTCACCTAACACTCCATAATCAAGAAAAGCACATTTCTTAGACTTAGGATCAAGCTTACTCCACTTGTCCTAAGATAAATACATAAATGCCTCACAAACAAAAACATGCAAGTGATCATGAGTAGGTCTCTTACTGCCAGACCATAACTCCTTGAGTATCTTGCCATCCAATGGCTTGCTAGGAGGCATGTTGATCAAATGCACTATTTTCTTTATAGCCTCGGCCCAAAATACATTAGTGAGATGAGCAATAAAGGACATACTATGTACCCTTTCCTGAATGGTCCTGTTCATCTTCTCAGCCACATCATTTTGAGCAAAATTCACAAGAACTATCAACTCTCTCTTGATACCACAGCTTGCACAAAAGTTTGTAAAGGCATGCGAGATGTACTCTCTACCATTATAAATCCCCAAGTATTTAAGCTTCTTGCACAACTAATTCTCTACAAATCCCAAGAACTTTTGAAATGCATCCAACATATCACTCTTCTTGTGAAGAGGATAACCCTAAACCTTTCTTGTGGCATCTTCTATAAAGGTGTCAAAGTACAATGCTCTGCCCAATGAAGCTATGGGCATTGGCACATACAAATCACTATGAACCAAATCAAGATATTCTAAGACTACCCCTTTTATCTAACATTTTAATTTGCTTTCCAAAGAGACGATTCTCACGAAAGCTAATATTAGAAAAAATTAGACAATGAAGATACTATAAATGACCCAAACCTTTTATTCCAATGACTAACATATGCCCCAAATGACAATGTCATAAAGAGACAGAGGGTTGTTCAGTGATAGCTACATTATGGTCTTTAAAACTAGAAACATACAAAGGATACAAAGTACTAGATTTTGGCCCTTTAACCATAACAAGAGATCCCTTGCAAGTCTTCACACATGATCACCAAAGATCACTCTATAGCCACAATCATCAAGTTGTCATGTACTAATCAAAGTCTTTGTCAAGTTTGGAACATATTGTATATTATTCTACAAGATAAAAGAAAAATCATTTGACAATGACAAGTGTACATCCCCAATGCTAGCAATGCTCATGCATAATTGTTTCCAAGACATATACATCCTCTTTTTCTAGTATCACTCTAGTATCATAAGTAGAGAACCGCTCCCTATAGGGAGTGATATGAAATGATGCTCCAAAATCCATAAGTCAATTCCAAGACATGCCATTATCCATGGCAACCAAGAATGCATCACCAAAAGAGGATACAAACAAGACCTCACGATCATCACTACCATTTGCATTTATCTCCTCAATCTTTACCTTGATTTTCTCTTTTCATCATCCTCATTTTCCTTCTTGCCTTTTTGCTTGTTCTTCCACTTGTAGCAATCATTTTTAATGTGTCCTTTCTTATTAAAAAACTAGCATTCTGCATCCTTTTTACTACATGACTTGCTTCTTGATTTACCTCTCTCACAAGAGTTCCCCTTGGAATTTGTCCTTCCTCTCACCATAAGTGCACTTGAGCTCTTTAACCCTATATTATTCTTTTTGTTCAACTCCTTAATGAGAGAACTACCCTCAGCATTGGCACTTATAAGACCACCTACGAGTGAGGAGTTACTAATGGTAGCCCTGAAAGTATCCCAACTCTCAAACAAGGTTACTAAATAAGAACATGGCCTTTATTGAATCATGAAAGATAATCTTCTGAGACGTCAATTGGCTAAAAATGGTATTGAAATCGTTGAGGTGATTAGACATTGAAGCACCCTTCTACATGTAGAGATCAATGAGTCTTTTTAGGCAATAAGCCTATGAGGGTTCACTTTCTTTTTCATACGTCACCAAGCTTTTTCCATATACCATATTCACCTACCATGTCTTTCATATTAAAATACATATACTTTCAGAGTATCAACATATTAGTAGAGCATGCCATCTCATCCAATTCCTCCCATACATCTACATCCATGTACTCAAACTTAATCCCACTACATTTGATTAACTTTATTTACTTCTTCTAGACCAATACCTTGTATATTTGTTCTTTCCAATATGAAAAGTTCGTACAAGCAAGGTTTTCAATATTAAGCAATACATTCTCTAAAATCAATGAAAAAGTCATAATGACATTATTTAATCTACACATTGAAAACAACAAGGAATACCCAACTACAAGCTCAAAATAGACCAAAGGATTGTAAACAGAGGGAAATAGGAATTTTCTGTAAGCTTTCCCGAGTATTCCAACTATCTTTTAAGCACAAAATAGCAACCAATACATGTAAACTACCTTCATAAATTACTTTTAGCCCGTATAATCTCTACAAATGAGCATAGACCAACATTATGAGTCCTTCAAGATAACAAATCCATAGAAATCCGTATGCAATCCCAAGCCATGAGTATTCTAGAAGCCTCCGAGTCTGACCTACTATCCAATAGTGTTATCCAAACTAGAGCTATTCTATTTTATATAAAACAAAGAACTAAACATTGCATAAAATCAACTTTGAGATTACTCAAATTTGTTGTTCTCAATGTGCTCTTCGTTTTGAGCTATAAAATGTTGAGGTGTCATGCTCTACATGAGCCGGTATCCACTATGTGCCTTGGTGATGTGGCAGAATATTATTCACTGGTGTGTTAGGTGACCAACACGAGGATATGCCAATGATTCTATAGCTAGACCACACGTATGTAGTCCATTCTTAGTTATTTATAGGCCATAGTTTTGGCCTATTTATAGGCTAGTGGCTCTAGTCATTCATTCAACATACACCTACAACTAATTTTTGGATTGGGATCTAAACATCCATGTTTGGTCTTGTGGTGTTGATTCCTTTTGTTGTGGATGAGCGGTGTACCTCTTTTGTCGCTGTTCAAACTTGTCCAAACTACCATAACTACTAATTCGACTTGGGGAACCATCTTCTGTAGCTCTTTGGCTTACTTCTATCTCCAAATTTGTAAACCTTGTATGCAACTACTTGCATTTCATTTCTCTACCCTATGTAGAGCAACAAAAATGACACATTTTCTACAACAACATAGCTACATTTAATGCCTAAACATTCTATGTTTTTCTTATCTATACTGCATTTACTACTTTTAATGTCTTTGCAAGCTGGGGAGTTGTGTTTTTAGGCCTTTTCTCCTATCCGTTGTCTATGTTTGATTTGTTTTTTGTAGTAGTCATCTTGTTTTCTCATCGACTGGTGGGTGATTTATCCGTTCACTTTAGGAGGATTCTTGTGTATCCAATTGTTGTGTTTCCATACACCACACTCTGTGTATTGTTGATCTTTTGTTTATGTTCTCTCTTTATATTGCTAGAACTCTTGAGACCATTACGAGTTTATTTTCTGGCCACATATTTATCCCTAAAGATCCCTTGCCTCAATTTATCTTCTTTGTATTTATCTCCTCATGGCTCCTCTAACTCCTATTGCTAATTACTCATTTATGAATGTTCTATTGGAGACGTGTTCAAATCTAGGTTTCACTAATGATGATGTCTCTAAATACTTCAATTGTTTATGCACAAAGGAGTGAGATAGGAATGAAGAAGAAGTCTTAATGTTATTATTGTGGTAAGAAGGGATATCTCTAGAAAGGACTACAGGACATTAGTAGCTTGTAGAAGGAGGAACAACTAAAGATGAAGACTAATGACTCTATCAATGAGTCCTCATCTAGATGTTTAGGTTCAAGCTCTAGCAATACAGCTCTAACAGTGGTTGCAAGGGCCTCCTTCTACCTTGCTAGTAAAGGTGATGCAAGTCATCCCTCACAACTCTTTGATGCCACAAAGAGCATCAAAGGGTGTTGAAGTGGAGTAGTCAACCTAATCTTTATTTTTAAACATGTGCATAAGATCTAGAGAGAGGTTTTTCCCAACACATTGCACAATGTTTAGCAAGTTAAAAATCCTAGAGCTAGGATTGACGTCCAAGTTCATGTTGAGCTATTTGATAAAGAACGGAATTGGCACTTGGTCCAAGCTCACATGAGGGGACATTTTGGCGATTTGGCCAAAGACGAGTTGGGTAATCCTTGGTTATTTGTGTACTACTGCATCGATGACAAGATGGTGGCATGTGCTCCTTGAGAGGCATTGTTGACAGATATAGAGAGATGCTATGATTCCTTTTTATTTTCAAGAGTTGGTATGATCGACATCGACATAAGATTCATTCCAAGGCACCTTGATGGTGGCCGATACATCCACTATTGGGATATCCATGGTATCCATGGTCTTATCTAATTGTCATTGTTGTATACTATGATAGGTTCATATCATTGTATATTATAGTATACCAAATCACAAATTATTTAAGAATGTGTTATCGGATTAGTTAGTTCATGTGTGAGTAGTTTGTACATGTTTTAGTGGGTTGGGTATTATATTTTATTTTTGATATGGTCTACCTATTTTTGGGTGCCTAATTATGGCCACATGACATCATTCATGTTGGTCAATTGCATTAACGAGGCTTCATTAATGCTAATTGGCATTATCACAATTTTGGCCTATTTATAGGCCGATGGCTCCTCGTTCAATCATTCATTCAACACACACACACAACTATCCCCTTCGAAAAAGGAAGTTTGTACCAATGCCCACATACCCAATGACTCGAGGTGTTTTTGTACTATCTTATATCTTAGTATTGAGATTCCATTTCTTGAGTATCTATTTCCATGAGTTCTCTTCACACATGGTTCGTCCTTCTTTGCATTGCTTCTCTTTTTTCTTCTCTCTTGTGTTGTGCAATCTATTACAACACTTCCATTATTGTACCCACTTGTAACACTTGCTCCTTGTTCTTGGCGTTCTTGTTGCCCTCTCTTGAATTTGTAATAAAAGCTTTTGTGGATTTGAATCCACTAACTTCAATCTCCTTGAGTCACTCTTTATGTTCCAAAACAAGCGAGGCTAGTTCCTCCCATAGAATGGTGTCCCAAACTTTGAAGGTAAGTTGGTGTAGACTTTGAAGATGGAGATGATTTTTAAGAATTATCACTCTCTCTTTGGATGAAATCCTCTTGCCAAGGACGGATGCTCCTCAACTCCATCTTGTTGATATGACAATTCATAGAAGAAGGGTCATCAATGAATAACATTCAAAGCTTCTTTTATGTGGCAATTCAAAGGGAAAAAATATTTAGAGAGCTTTATCCAAACCTCTACTACGATCCAAATTCTGTGAACATGAATGAAGACGAAATCCTACAAACTCATGAAAAGAAAAGTTTGGGCTCGAGTTGAGCTGATCCAAAAAAGTAACTTAATCAACAATGGAACCAATTCATGGATCCACCATTGGGGTACCAAGGTAGTCACCAAATCCCATTGATCAAAGGTATCCAATATATACTCCACTTGCAAGACTTAAGGGAGTCCCTTCAATGTCCAAGTCTAAATGACCTTTGGGTTGTATCTTGTACTCTTATTCTTGTAATTTCATTATTGTGAACATACTCTTGCACACTTCTTTGTGTCTCTACTCTCATTCTCACTCTCTACACTTCTTCTCTATCAAGTGACACATTCGATCCAGAATTACACTCCATAAACAAATATGGAATTGTCTCAATCTCAATAGAGCATCTACGAAAGAGGCTAGTTCCAATCCCAATTTTAGCTGCTTTTGAGTTAGTCCATATGGCTTTAAATAAGATTAGCCACATTAGACCTACCATTTTAGCTTGGATAATATTATTCCATAGTTGACATAACCTATAATGCCATTTATTGGAGGACTAGTTTGTAGAAATTTTGCTCAAGAGGTAGGCTTTGTTGAGGTTAGGCTTTGTGAGTCCTTTTCTGCACAGGAGATTGGGCTTCGTTGAGGCCTCTTGCTTCAATGCCTTTGGAAGCAACTAAACTAGATCGAATCCTTGCTACTCCCAAGGCAGCAGTGTTAAATGTTGCACAGAAATAGTTAGTTAAGGTCATTGTAGCATTGTCAGGCTTGCTACAGACTCTTAGTTAAGGCTGAGCAGTCTTCAACTCTGATTTTTACATGCCCAAAAGCTATTGTGACAGGGCTTTAAGCCCTTTCACCTTGGCAGATCCTCGACTTGGAATCCAAGAAAGCTATTGATGAATCATGATTGCCTGAACCTCTCCATGGAAAAAACTCCTAACTATCCATGTTGCAATAAGTTTGGAGGCCGTGGTTTTCAAGTTGGGAAGCCCCAACCTCCCTTTGCTTTGGGGGCACTGCAATCTATTGTTATTCTTTTTATGATGCCTTTGATTGTTAAACATTTTTCTTGTTGTTTCCCCTCTTGGAAACAGACTGAAAACCATCATTGTTGGTTTTCTCAATTTCCTGCAAGTGTGTGTTCTACTTTGGCTTAAGTTCAGACCAAGTGCTCAATGCCTTCTTTAAATGGGATGTTGTGGCAGGAAGCGCCACTGCACTAGATCCATTCTCAAGTCATGGGTATCATCAACACTGCATCCTTTGATGAAGATGTCTCCAACACCTCTAAATGAAGGAATGTGGATGAGGTTGGAGCAGCCACTATTTCTGAAGGCTCAGAATCCTTCTTAGAAGCCTCCCTTCTTGTCCTTATCCAGGCAAGTCTTCTTCCAATGGTCGTCTTGCCATGCTTGCGACAGGTGAAGTTCCTTAGATTTGTCATCCTTCTTCTTCCCCTTACCCTCTTCTTTGTGTTTGCATTTTGCCTGGTCAAAGCCTCCAATTCCCCTTGTGAGGAGAGAGTAGCTTGAAACAGTCATCCTGATCCAACACCATGGGTGAGCAACTCTTCCTGTCTGATGGTATCAACCTGTCCAGAAGTAATCAAAGAAGAATAAAAACGATAGTTATCAGGCAGGTAGCTGTGCCAATAACGTGAAAGCCATGTCTTCGAAGGACATCACCTTTTTGCAGTTCTGCATCTTGGAAATAAGTGGGACAGGAAAATGGCAAACACCACAAAGAGAGCAAGCATAGCAGTCACGTTCATTTGCATTAATGAGAGCAAATGAAATGGCCAACTTCTCACACATCTTGCCTTCTGTCATCTGATGTGCCTTGTGACAACAAATGCAAATACGGTGAATGCCCTTCCACACGTAATTTTTGACCAATATCTTCCAGCTTTGCATACGTAGAAATGCTTTTCAGATGGCTCTTATCCCCCACAGAAAAGGAATGTACATTTCCACCTATGTCAGTCCACCAAGAGCGTCCTGGTACCTTCCATGCTCCATTCTGTGTTCTCAAAGCCTCAACCTTGTCTGCTTCTTGTTGCATGCCAGCAGCTGCATATATACTGCTCATGCAGACATATGCTGCAGCACACTTATCATCCAACTGTAGTGCATGCTCAAAGGTCCATCTCACAAGCTCCATGTTTACCCATTTTCGACAGACTGTCAACCACAAATCAGAATCAGGTACCTTCTCAATTGCACCTATTGCCCTGTCAAAGTGACCTGCACGGCTGAAAGTATCAACTAGGCAAGTGTGGTGTTCTGAACTTGGGATAAGGCAATAGACAGTGTTCATCATATTAAAGTAAATTTGCCCTTCCTCTACTAGACCTGCATGACTGCAAGCTGTAAGCAAAATAGCAAAGGTGACACCATCTGGCTCTATACTTTCTCGTCTCATTTTGCTGAATAAGTTGAAAACCCTTTCAGCCTTACCAAGCCTAGCATATCCAGCCATGAGTGTATTCCAAGAGACTGCATTTCGTGCTGGCAGCCCATCAAACACTTCTTGTGCTTTGGCAAGTGCACTGCACTTTGCAAACATGTCCACCAATGCAGTGCCAAGCACAATAGCATGATTTTCCAATAATCCAAGCCTGCAGACTGCAGCATATATCTCTTCCCCTTCCTCAGTTGCTCCAATGCTGCCACAAGCTTTCAAAATGCACGCAAAGGTGACAACATCCGGGGAGAAGCCCTCATCTTGCATCCATGCAAAGCAGTTCAGAGCTTTTTCACCAAGCCCATGCTGGGCATATCCAGCAATTAGCACAGTCCAAGAGACTGCATCCCGTACTGGAAGCCCATCAAACACTTCTTGTGCTTTTGCAAGCATGCCACACTTGACATACATGTCCAGCAATGCATTCCCAAGCACAATACCATGAGTTTCCAATAATCCCAGCCTGTAGACCTTGTCATGTATCTCTTCACCCTTCTCAATTGCTCCTATGCTGCCACAAGCTTTCAAAATGCATACAAAGGTGACTGCCCTTGGGGAGAACCCCTCATCTTGCATTCTTCTAAAGCAATTCAGAGCTTCCTCACCAAATCCATGCTTGGCATATCCAGCAATTAGCACATTCCACGAGATAGCATTCCGTATTGGAAGCCCGTCAAACACCTGTTGCGCTTTCACAAGAGCACCAAACTTGGCATACATGTCCACCAATGCAGTACCTAGCACAATATCATGATATTCCAATAACCCCAGCCTGTGGACCTCAGCATGTATCTCTTCGCCCTTCTCCATTGCTCCTAGGCTGCTGCAAGCTTTCAAAATGCACACAAAGGTGACTGTATCTGGTGAGAAGCCATCATTCTTCATCTGCTCGAAGCAAGTTAGAGCTTCCTCAACAGGCCCATGCTGAGCATATCCGGCAATAAGTGAGGTCCAAGAGACTGCGTCCCGTACTAGAAGCCCATCAAACACTTTTTGCGCTTTCGCAGGCACACCACACCTGGCATACATGTCCACTAATGCATTGCCAAGCACAAGTTCATGGTGTTCCAATAAACCCAACCTGTGCACCATACAATGTATCTCTTTACCCTTCTCAATTGCTCCTATGCTGCCACAAGCTTTCAAAATGCATATAAGGGTGACCGCATCTGGGAAGAAGCCTTCAATTTGCATCTGCCAAAAGGAGTTTAGAGCTCCCTCACAAAGCCCATGCTGGGCATATCCAGCTATCATGACATTCCATGAGATTGCATCCCTCATGAGAAGCCCATCAAATATCTCTTGGGCTTTGGCAAGGGCACCGCACCTGGTATACATGTTCACCAATGCATTGCCAAGTACAATCTCATAGTTTTGTAATAACCCTAGCCTGCGAACCTCTGCATATATCTCTTCACCCTTTTCGATTGCTCTCATGCTGCCACATGCTTTCAAAAGACTTCCAAAGGTGACTATGTTTGGGGAGAAGCCCTCATCTCGCATCTGGCTAAAGCAACTAACAGCTTCCTCACCAAGCCCATGCTGGGCATATCCATCAATCAGTGTATTCCAAGATATTAAATTTCGTTCTAGAAGGCCATCAAACACTTCTTGCGCTTTTGAAAGCATGCCACATTTGGCATACATGTCCACCAATGCATTGCCAAGCTCAGTTTCACCATTTTCCAGCAACCCTAACCTGTAAAGCTCATCATGTATCTCTTTTCCCTTCTTGATTGCTCCTATGCTGCCACAAGCTTTCAAAATGCATATGAATGTAATCACATCGGGGGAGAGACCCTCATCTCTCATCTGCCCAAAACAATTAAGAGCTTCCAAACCAAGCCCGTGCTGGACATATCCAGCAATTATCACATTCCAAGAGATTGCATCTGTTAGTGGAAGCCCATCAAACACTTCTAGTGCCTTGGCCAGCACACCACACTTGGCATACATGTTGATCAATGCATTGCCAAGCACAATATCTTGATTTTTCAGCAACCCCAGCCTGCAGACTTCAGCATGTATCTCTTCACCCTTCTTGGTAGCTCCTATGCTGCCACAAGCTTTCAAAGTGCAGGTATACGTGATTGCATTTGGGGAGAAGCCCTCATTTTGCATCTGCCCAAAGCAGGCGAGCGCATCCTCACCCAGACCATGCTGGGCATACCCAGCAATAAGTGCATTCCAAGACACTACATCGTGTATTGGAAGCCCATCAAACACTTGTTGTGCTTTGGCAAGTGCACCGCACTTGGCATACATGTTCACTAATGCATTACCGAGTGCAATATCACCACTGCCCAATAACCCAAGATTGCAGACCTCTGCATGAATCTCTTCACCCTTCTGAATTGCTCTTATGCTGCCACATGCTTTCAAAATGCATATAAGTGTTACTGCATCTGGGGAGAAGCCCTCCACACACATCTGCCCAAAACACTTCAGAGCTTCCTCACCAAGCCCATGTTGGACATATCCAGTTATTAACACATTCCAGGTGACCACATTTTGTGTTGGAAGCTCATCAAACACTCCTTGAGCTTTTTCAAGTGCTCCACACTTGGCATACATTTGGACAAGGGCAGTGCCAATGTAGACGTTGCTCTTAAGCAACCCTGTTTTGAGAATGTCGGCATGTACCCTGCTGCATTTGTGCAGGTCCTTCTGTCTGCCACAAGCGTTTATCAAGTCCATAAAGCCATGGTGCCTCTTCCACACAGTACCCAATTCTGCAGCTTTCAGACTGTGCCGATCCAGCAGCCTTGATTGTTCGTGCTTGAATTTGCCCAGCGGCCTCCAGCATCTCCATGATGGTGGTTGGGATTCTGATGAGGTTCTGTGGGATCGTTTGTACCTAGATGTCCAGAATTGACAGAAAGTTGTAAGGCATTGTTTGTGCTTGTCTTCTTGCTGCTCCGATTGTCGTAGAATTGTGGGGGATCTCTGAAGTGCTCCTTCCATAACAAGTCTAGGCCTCTGCATGATGATGCCATTCCGCTGCGTTGTCGGTGTGAGAAAATTGTTATGTTGCAAAGACGCAGGGGTGGATGAAACAACGTGAACGAGAGACCGGTGATTAGTTTATTAGCAACAGTACAGATTGCGACTGTGGAAGCATCAACAAATACAGAAGGGAACACAAGATCAGGAAATCCAATACAAAATAAGGTTTTTTGTATTTGATACAAAACCCTTTAACCCAATTTCAGAAGGATTTCCTCCTTTGTAGCAATGGCTAACTCCTTTAGGGCTCGATTGGGTCCGTCGAATACGCTGACAAAGAAGCGAGTCTACATTCAAGAATCCAACCAAGAGAAGAGCTTCACCCTGCTAGCACCGTCTTGGGAAGCCTCTTTCTTCAAGGTGCTAGCAGGGTGAATATGGGGTGCAATTCATCCCACTCACCCTGCACTGCCCTAATGCAACCAAGGGGTAGCGGGGCAATTGTAGTAACCCATTGGATGATCAATGCCAAATTGTCGTCAATGGAGAGAGTTTAGTTAGGAGGTTGTCCTTTTATCTATCATTGGTTTTAAAATTCAACAATCAACCACTACCAATGCTTTATTGCAAAGCTAGAGATCTTTAATGAAAACTCTGAGAAGTGGTGTGCAGTAGAGAGAAGGGGAGACTCTTCTCTAGGTCGATACATTTGGTTGTGCCCCTTGGCCTATCAGGCAAAGATAGCACTAGTGAGGAGAGATTGGAGGAAATGTAGAGCACTATATAAGAAAGGCTTTTCATGGGTCCTTCTTGAAATGAGCTCACACACAGAGTTGCAACTTCTCCACACAAGCAAGAGACAAGATGTTAAAGGTAAGAGAAGAGAAGATTGTACATGTCAATGGTCATCTCACGCCTCAGTGTCTGTTCTTTACCTATTGTAGGCTATGAAAGGCCTTATGAATGAGCTAAGTTTCATAACTTTTACAAAAGTTACAAATTTGAAGAATAAGGGCCTATGTGTCAAGATTTTGTTCTTTATGCATAGGGCCTGTGGGAAGCCATTATAAGAAAGCTCTTAGGAAATGGAATGACCTATGGGATCACCAAGTGGGCAACATTCTAGGAGTTGGTAAGGTAAAAATGAGATTCAGGCTCATGGAAGTTTAACTTAAAAGATAGGAAGTTTGGCCAACATCTAAAGTGTATATGAGAAATTACCATATCAAATCTTTGCAAACAATAAAAGGAGAAAAGGCTTCACTAGGGTGAAAGGAGAAAGGATGTAGAATCTAGGAAAGATGATGACTTCATCAAGATTCATGCTAAATGGAAGGCTCAATTCCCACAAGAGAGTTGGAAAGTCTAGCAATCCAAGATTAGGAGACTGTGATCCAATACACACTTTAACAAATTAAACATGATATTATGGAAAATATGCTCCAAGAAGGTAACCCATGAAGATCTAGCCTTGGTGTGAGATGTGTTTCAAGAGTAAAGAGTTTATTCTCCATGTGCTTTGTCATTGCTCTACTACACAAGCAATTTGGAGAAAGATCAAAGCATAGGTTGCAAAAGCAAGTCTTAATGCTCAAATTGAAATGAAAACAACTGATGCCAGGAGGCATATTCCACGGTGGATTCCGTGCCACGGTGGATTCTGTGAGGTTTTACGGTGGATTCCGTAAACTTTAATGACCGGGGCTCATACACAAAGTGGATTCTTTGTGCGAGAAGTTGATGGGGACGCCTGTCCTTTTCGGGCGTTTCATTAATTTAGTGTGTACATGGGTGATTCCATAGCGGGTGATTCCGCAAAATGCATATTAAATTAATAAACGTTTATGAGTTTTGAGTGCGCACTCGTAATAAATTAAGGTTAGGATTTATTTCTAACCAGTTGATTTATTTATGTAGCTAAAGACTGCTAGGTATTCACTTTTGTCGGTTTAATTGTATTATTTTACTAACGATTGTGAATGCTTCAGTTGATATGTAGAGATAGCAGCAGTGGCGGAGGAAAGCATTGGAGGATAGCGAGTATTCGATTTATGGATTATATTTTGATAGGCGCCACGCCTATATTTTGTCATGCTATTTATTGAGGCATCGATTATTTATTATTATTTTGTATGCGCATGGGCACACGGTTATGTTATTTCTATTTGGACATTGTATTGGGCGTGTCAGACTCTTTGGGCACCGTCCATTAGCTTTATTCCTATTTTTGTGTAAAAGCAAACTCAAAAGCTAAAAGCTTGTTATATTTTTGTAAATTGGGCTATTATTGAGCATGAAGATGAAATATACATAAAATACATGCTTTGTGAAGCGCTCACACAAGGCATGGGGGGGAGATTGCACCTAATTGGTCTCTTGCTCTTGTCGTTCATGCTTTTTACCTTGTAACTTGTGCAAAAAGTAGAGTTCATTGTTCTTAGGGACCTTCCGGCATTCACTACGCGAGCATACAGCGTCCGATCTGCGCACCAGTGGTATCAAAGCGGAGCTAAGATCAAGAGCTTCCAATCGCTACCCATCTCGTGCGAAGGCGGAGCTCCTGGAACGATCGGGCTCTACGGTCAATCTCGTCGCGAACCGTCGATACAGATAGACTTCTAGCGATCAAGAACCCCTATTTCTGTTATTAGATCGCGAAGGACCGGGCTACAGAGGCGGAGGACCACTCCTTCATCAAGTCGTGGACAACCAGAGATAAGCTCCATATTTTCCATAGCTAATTCTTTTCATAAGCTTAATAGAGAAGCTTAAAAGCCTTAAGAAGCTTAAAAAGTTTCGAAATTGGTCCGCGAGGTCACTGAGGACCTCCGAATTTTTCGCGACGGCACAAAAAACGGCCCCCCCACGATCTGCGCCGTTTCATCTTCATTAAGCTTAAGCTTAATCAATTAAGCTTAGTCCTCTAAGGCAAGTCAATTCTGCAAGTCACAAACTCCAGGTCATACACAGTTAGTCAGATTTGGCAAGTCTATCAAGTTGAAGTACTGCAAGTTCCATAAATCGACTAAATTTTGCAAGTCTGCAACTCTGCAAGTCACATAAGTCTGCAACTTTGCAAGTCAGACTAGTCAACTGGAGTCAGAATTGACTTGTGCTCAAAACTCCTAGAAGGACTGTTCCTACGCAGAAACTCCGAACTGCAAAGTTGTTCGTTGGAAGGTACTCTACCCATACGCAGGTTTGCTGAAGCATTTTCAGCATACGAAGAAGGATAAATCGCAGATTTTCTGAAGATTGAGAAAGCTATACCCCAAAACACATAAGCCTTGTATTCTCGAACTTGAGCTACGCTCATCCCGCTAACTTGATTTTGAGTGAGAAAGGTCTTTTGAGTTTTGCAGGATGACGGAACCACATATGGATGATCTTATGGTGGCTGAAGGCGACTTACCTGAGCCTACGTTGGAGCAAAAGCTGGACTTAATCATGATGCAATTGGAAGAAGAACGAAGGGCTAGGCAAGCATTGCAAGCTCAACTGGCAAATTTACAAAGAGCGTCTACCGACAAAGAAGAACCTCAAGCTGAAGATCTGATTCGACGTACCATCGACGCAACTCTTAAAGCTCAAACCATCCGCAAGGAATCAAAGATAAGTAAAAGAAGTTTCAAATTCCGTACTTTCAATGGCATACGAGAAGGAAAAACTGTTCTAGCATTCATTAGTCAGTTTGATGACTATTTCCATGAGGAAACCTATGCAGAAAAAGATAAAATCAAGTGTGTCACTAATCATTTAGTAGACAGAGCATCTCTTTGGTGGACTGTAGTACGCAAGAGCATAGATTGTCCTGCTACTTGGGAGAATTTCAAGAAGAAGTTCATGCAGAATTTCCTTCCACCACAATTTCATGAGAAAGCTATTAAGCAATGGGATCTTCTCCAGCAACGGGATCGTGAGCCTATTCCTCAGTATACAGAGCGTTTTTGGAATGCATTACTCCAGTTACGCATGCTTGAAGACGTACCAGAAGCGACACACAAGCGCAAGTATATGTCTGGACTCCTTGGGCATTACTACGCTGAAGTTAACATGTTCAAGCCTGCTACTCTTGAAGACACCATTTCACTATCTCACGACACTGAAGATAAGCTACGAGGTAGAGACAGACGTCCACAGCAATTCCAAGCCAATGGTAACTATGGATCTAAGCAATTCAATTCCAATTTTAGAAGATTTAATCCAGGTCGTTTCTCTTTATCATCTTTCCGCAAAAATTGGGCAAAACCACCTGCATTACCATCCAATCTCAATCAAAATCCTAAGCCTATTCCACAGCCAAATCCTAATGTACCTAGACTTCCCGCCATTGCAAATAATGTAACCAAAGCCAAGCCAATAGTATGCTATAAATGCCACCAGCCTGGACATCTAGCAGCAAATTGTCATTCAAAGAAGCCACCAGTCCATATCAACTACCTTGGAGCAATGGACGAAGACGAACATGAAGATATGCCTGATTTCACTGAAGATGAGGACGACACTACTACTACTTCCGATACTTTACCAGGTATGCCTACTCCACATTCTTTATTGACTATGAAATGTTTGGTGCATGGAAAGGAAAAGACTATTTTGCATGATGACGATAGTACTCGTGATTTTATTTCAGCAAAATTGGTAAAAGAATTGAAGTTACAGACTGTACCTGCGCATTATCACATCAAAGCTGCATTTTTAGGCACTAGGTATAATGGTACACAGGAAGTGCAAGACTTAGAGATTCAAATTGGTCAATACACTGAAAGAAGAAATTTTCTAGTTGTTCCATTACAGTCGAGTGACATTATTTTAGGTATGCCTTGGCGTCACCAGCATAACCCAGATATAGACTATTCCACACACTCAATGAATATTAATTTTCAAGGAAAATCTATTACATTATATGGTATGCATGCATCTAATGTTTTTCCACTGCTTTTGCATACTCAAGCTAAACGTGCATTACGCAAGAGTAGTAAATCCTATCTCATTTGGGTGAATGAAATGCAAGTAAAAGAAAATCATATGCACTCTAGGCATAAAGAATTTCTTGCACATTTTAAGGACTGTTTTGCAGAAGACCTACCACCTGGTTTACCTCCTTCACGTCCAGAAGACCATAAGATAGATTTGATCCCTGGCACACAACCACCTTGCAAAGCACCATATAGGCATAACCAGATAGAGCAAAAAGAAATCCAGAGTCAAGATGAGGAATTACTAAATAGAGGATTGATTCGACCTAGCAATTCTCCATTCGGTGCACCTGTTCTGTTAGTCAAGAAAAAGAATAATACCTATCGTATGTGCATTGACTATCGAGCTTTAAATAAGATCACTGTAAAGAATAGGTATCCTATTCCTAGAGTTGATGACCTTATGGACAAACTACAAGGATCTGCTATATTTAGTAAAATAGACCTTAAGTCTGGTTATCATCAGGTGAGACTAGATAAGTCTGACATATTCAAGACTACATTTAGAACACAGTTTGGTCATTACGAATTTTTAGTCATGCCATTTGGATTGACTAATGCACCTGCTACGTTTAGTAGAATGATAAACCATATCTTTCTGAAATATCAGTATTGTGTAATTGTCTTCTTTGATGATATTTTGGTGTTTAGTCAAAATGAGAAAGAACATTATGAGCATTTATCATTGGTTTTTCAGTTATTGAAAGAAAATCAACTCTATGCAAATCCTAAAAAGAGTGAATTCTTTAAAACAGAAATTGAGTATTTAGGTCATATGGTATCATCTGATGGAATTAAAGTTGATCCTAAGAAAATTGATGCAATATTGAATTGTCCTGTACCTAAAAACGTGCATGAGTTACGCTCATTCCTTGGTCTTGCTAGTTTCTATAGGAAGTTTGTACGCAATTTTTCATTACTTGCATTACCATTAACCAAACTTCTAAAGAAAGGAATTGTTTATCAATGGACCGAAAATCAACAGAAATCCTTTGACTTACTGAAACATGCATTAACCCATGCCCCTGTTCTACAGTTGCTTGATTTTAATAGACCATTCTTTCTAGTAGTGACCGATGCTAGTGGATCAGGAATAGGAGTTGTACTTATGCAAGACAATCATCATATAGCCTATTCTAGTTGTAAGTTGAAACCCTCTGAGCTAAAATATTCCACATATGACAAAGAACTATTAGCAGTTGTACAAGCATTAAGACAGTGGAAACACTACTTAATGGGTTCAGAATTTATGATTAAGACCGATCAGCAAAGTATTAGACATTTACTTAGCCAACCTCAAATCTCTGACCGACATATCAAATGGGCATCCTTTATTCAAAGTTTTCATCCTATCATTCAATACCAACCTGGAAAAGAAAATGTAGTGGCTGATGCATTGAGTAGAAGACCTGCCATTCATAATATTTATGCCATATCTTTTGATTCTTTGATTGCTATGAAAGATACATATCATCAGGATATTACTTTTCATGCTGATTGGAATAAATTAGTTCAAAATAATTTCATTCCTATTGATTCATTGTCATATAATGATGGATTTATGTTTTATGAAAAGAGATTGTGTGTTACAATTCCATTCCGATCTTTTGTTTTGAATGAAATTCATTGTCCCCCATATCAAGGTTATAGAGGTATCATATCTACCTTACGTACATTAACTGAAGATTTTTATTGGCCGCATATGGATGCTGATGTATCTAACTTTGTTTCTGAATGTTTGATTTGTCAAAGAGTTAAGAGACATCATGGTAAACAATATGGATTACTTATGCCTTTGTCTATTCCATCTAAACCTTGGGAACAAATTTCTATGGATTTCATTACTGGTTTACCTAATACTAAATCTAACCATGATATGATTTGGACAGTTGTAGATAGATTTAGTAAACAAGCATATTTCATTCCATGTAAGAAAACTTTAACAGCATCACAAGCAGCACAATTGTTTTTGAAAACTGTTTTTACTAACCATGGATTGCCAAAAGTTATTATTTCAGATCGTGATTCTAGATTTTGTAACAACTTTTGGATTACTCTGTTTGCTAATCTAGGCACCAAGATTGATTTCTCATCTACATTTCATCCAGAAACTAATGGACAAAGAGAAGCCACTAACAGCACAATTCTAGATCTTTTACGTGCATACACTATCTCTAAACCTCAGACATGGGACACACATTTGCATTTATTACAGTTTGCATATAACAATACACCACACACATCTACAAAGAAAGCACCATTTGAAGTCATTTATGGAAATAGATTATCTACACCTGTTGCATCTTTGTCAAATAGAATTCAAAGTGCTGATGATATTGCTAGTATGCATAACACTATTTTTGATGAGGTTAAAGATATGATTGCTAAAGCCCAGCAATCATATACCAAACAAGCCAACAAGAAAAGACAAGCAATGAATTTTAAAGTTGATGATTATGTTTGGCTGAGAATAGAAAAACGTAGACTGCAAAGTGTAGATAGACATCCAGTTCTCAAATTAGCCCCTAGATTCCATGGACCATTTAGGATCATTCATAAAATTAATGATAACGCATTCAAGTTAGAATTACCACCTCATTGGAAAATTCACAACACATTTCACATTAGTTTATTGAGACCATTTAGAGGCCAATTACCTGTACACCCTGTTTATGAAAACTCGCCTTTATTAGAGGAAGAGACTGAAATACTTGAACCAGAAGCTATCATAGACACTGACTTTATGACCACTAGAACTGGCCGAAGGTATTCTAGATATCTAGTTAAATTTAAGAACCATCCTGTAGAGGAAGCACAATGGATGCACGCTAGAGACTTAAATGCTTTTCCCACGCTGTTAGCTCCACATTGAGCTAATAGCAATTGAGGTCAATTGCTATCCCACCCCGGGGGTATGATGCCAGGAGGCATATTTCACGGTGGATTCCGTGCCACGGTGGATTCCGTGAGGTTTTACGGTGGATTCCGTAAACTTTAATGACCGGGGCTCATACACAAAGTGGATTCTTTGTGCGAGAAGTTGATGGGGACGCCTGTCCTTTTCGGGCGTTTCATTAATTTAGTGTGTACATGGGTGATTCCATAGCGGATGATTCCACAAAATGCATATTAAATTAATAAACGTTTATGAGTTTTGAGTGCGCACTCGTAATAAATTAAGGTTAGGATTTATTTCTAACCAGTTGATTTATTTATGTAGCTGAAGACTGCTAGGTATTCACTTTTGTCGGTTTAATTGTATTATTTTACTAATGATTGTGAATGCTTTAGTTGATGTTTAGAGATAGCAGCAGTGGCGGAGGAAAGCATTGGAGGATAGCGAGTATTCGATTTATGGATTATATTTTGATAAGTGCCACGCCTATATTTTGTCATGCTATTTATTGAGGCATCGATTATTTATTATTATTTTGTATGCACATGGGCGCACGGTTATGTTATTTCTATTTGGACATTGTATTGGGCGTGCCAGACTCTTTGGGCACCGTCCATTAGCTTTATTCCTATTTTTGTGTAAAAGCAAACTCAAAAGCTAAAAGCTTGTTATATTTTTGTAAATTGGGCTATTATTGAGCATAAAGATGAAATATACATAAAATACATGCTTTGTGAAGCGCTCACACAAGGCATGGGGGGGGAGATTGCACCCAATTGGTCTCTTGCTCTTGTCGTTCATGCTTTTTACCTTGTAACTTGTGCAAAAAGTAGAGTTCATTGTTCTTGGGGACCTTCCGGCATTCACTACGCGAGCATACAGCGTCCGATCTGTGCACCAACAACAATGTTTAGTGATAAGGAGAAGACATATGAAGAGATCCTTAAGGTATGGAATGCTATCAGAGCTACCACTTTGAGGGCCATATGGGCAAATCAAAGCTTGGTTGATGTTGGAAAAGCGGTTCAAATCAAGATTGAAGTCATTTTTGGTAAAATTGTTTGGGAAGTCCTAGTGTTGCTCAACAAACTTAGAAATAGGTGGCATGTCTTCAAGGTACTCTCAAGTTCTTAAAGGGAGCTAAGTTGTAAAAATTTTGGTGGCAAAAACTTTTTGGTGCACCAAAGAGTGTAGTTTTAAATATGTACTAATAGTAATATCAAATAACACATATTATTTTTAAAAATTAGAGAGATTTTGAACTCAGAATATATGTATTTGCCATTTTTATAAAGTGCAAGGTTTTAAACTTCCTTCTTCATATTTTGAAAGTTCTTTCGAAAATTTGCCTCAATCACGGCATAAGCTTGTTGTAGGAGAAGAAGAAGGAGAATAAGAGGAGAAGGAGGAAGCAAGAGGTTCACTAACACTGGTCCCTCACTCTACCTCACATTGTCCCTCTATCACACAAGCAAGATGGAAGCAAGAGCAAGAAGAGAGCTCCACAAGATTGCATGCCACAAGAATGAGCTTATCCTTTTATTTCTTAGTTTTTATACATATCCTTGAATTTTTGGGAACCCTTCCATCTCATTGGCTTAAACATGTCCTTTCCCACTTGTACATACTCTATTGATTAGAAATCTTTTCTAGCGTGTTGAGCCAAGAGTATGCTCATGTCTCACTTAAAATATTATTATAATTTCCATGGGAGTGAGCCTAAATCTCTTGAATATTTTATGAAATATTTTTTTAAAATTATAAGCACTTAATGAATATTCTTTTTTTTGTGTCTCTTTTGCAAAATTTTGCAATTCTCCTTGCGTGTCTTACCTTCATCCTTGCTTTCCTGCATGGGGTTAACATCAGTCCCCTCCTAGTGGTCTCATGGCACTCTACAATCGGGTGGATAGCATTTTGTAGTTGGTGTTGGTGGACCATGATGAGGGTGACTAGAAATGACACAACAATCTTGAATCCTTGTTGGTTTGGATGGAATTGACTCTCTTGCTTTTTTTTAAAAGGTGGTATGCAGCAATCATGAGGGAAAGAAGGAACGGAATAGTATGACGAGTGCCACCAATATTGTTGGTTGGTCAAGACAATCTTTAAGCTTTGTAATTTTGCAATAGAAAAGGATGTGCACTCCCTGAGGGTATATACTTGCCTATTATATAGTGACTATTCATACAAGTGAGAGTGCAGCTAGGAGATGAGTCAAACCCCAAGTAAGCTTAATTTGTAGTCTCACACTTAAGGATGCAATTGGTGCAAGAGGTGGTGTGGTGCAAGGCTCAAGGTGGCAGGTCTCTTAATAGCCTCAGTATGCCCTACCCTTGATGTGCCTCAAGTCTGTAAAGTGGGGAAGGACTAGGAGGTTGGGAATGGAGCTTGCTAATTGTTGCCACGAGATGTGGCCAACTTGAGGGCCCCTAGATCATATGATCCTGGGTGTACTTAGTGGAGCTTTTGTTTCCTTTTATTCTCTTTCTTTCTTTTCAAATTTCATTGTGGCTCCTTTTTATCCCCTTCTATTTGGCCAACAAAGTGGTCACAATGATTTTTCCAAGTATGCCTTGCTCATCATATAGGTCTTCAGTTCTACTCCTACAACCAAGGGTATATTCAGAAGAAAGAGAGGACTACAACTAGTGAACCTGCTGGCATTCATATCCTTTATAGCTCAAAACAATGCGTAAGTAGTGGAGTGGCTCACAGAAGTAGTCTCACCATAGCATATCAATTCCTCCATTTATGTCAAAGAAGAGTGGATGCAAACCATCTTCTTTTGCCACCTTTTTTTAATTGACTAGTTGGAGAAGACCTATTTTTGAGATGTCAAGCTCGACACAAGCTAACACTCACGTACACGGATTATCATTTTTGTATTTATATCACTGACATGGTTGGTACCTACATCAATATATCATTCTAATGATACTTTATAGCTAGACATCAGCTATAAAGTATACCTACATCAATAAGTCCACCTACCCAAGTTGCGAGATATCTATCTAGTCATCTTTCTACTTACCATATTCACATTCTAGTGATACTTTAACCCAGTTAGTCCACATTCTAGTGATACTTTATAGTTGGACATCAGTTAGTCCACCTACCACGTTACGAGATATCTATCTAGTCATCTTTCTACTTAGCATTTTCACACTATGGACCACTTGTATATTATGTATGTTTTACTCTCTCTTATTCTTGGTAGACTTAGTGAAGAAGAAGAAGAAGAGAAAGAATAAGAAAGACTAGGGTTTCACCTTCCTATCTTGTGTGCCTCTCTATGCGTTTTGTGTCTTGCAAGATCTCAAGCTCTCTCCCTCTCCCACCTCATCTTTTCATGGTATCAAACCAGTATTCAAACAAGGAGCTATGAGCCGCAAGCGCAAGAGTCTATGATGAAATCCCATTGTGGAGTGAACCTATGGAGATCTCTTTCATATGATCTCTGATTTACAAGTAGTCTTCATAAGCTTGAAGTGCTCAAGGGAGTGCTAAAGACCTCCCATCTAAGCCTATATGATTGAATTCACATTTTAAGCTCATTTCGGCCTCCATTCGAGAGTTTGAGGCTATTTGTATGTGAATCTGGTAAGATTTAGGAACTCTACAAACCTTGTCATTTCGCAAACAAGTTGCATGTATTGGGTGTGGTAGACAATATTTGGATATTGTCGAACATTATAGTTGTTGCTCAATGCATCCTTATGTATTGAGTCCAGTAAGGATGATAGTTTACCTGAATAAGCAGGTTATTTGATAAATGCATATTTGTGGTTTTTGTTGCACAATGATTGAGGGATTTAATCAAATTGTGAGTGACAAGCTTGGCTAATCAAATTGTGAGTGATAAGCTAAAACCCTAGCATGTTCACATTATGGACCACTTGTATATTATGTATGTTTTACTCTCTCTTATTCTTGGTAGACCTATTGAAGAAGAAGAAGAAGAAGAAGAAGAAGAAGAAGAAGAAGAAGAAGAAGAAGAAAGACTAGGGTTTCAGCTTCCCACCTTGTGTGCATTCTCTCTGTGTATTTCATGTCTTACAATATATATATATATATATATATATATATATATATATCTCTCTCTCTCTCTCTCTCTCTCCTCATCTTTTCATGGTTTAAAATGGTATTCAAGCAAGGATTTGTGAGCCTCAAGCACAAGAGTCAATTAGAAAATCCCATTGTGGAGTACACTTGTGGAGATCTCTCTCATATGATCTCTAATTGATAGTAGCCTTCATGAGCTTGAATTGCTCAAGGGAGTGCTAAAGACCTTCGGTCTAAGCCTATATGATTGAGTTCACATTTCAAGCTCATTTCGGCCTCCATTTGGGAGTTTGAGGTTGTTCATATGCAAATTTGGTAAGATTTATGAACTCTACAAACCTTGTCATTTCGCAAACAAGTTGCGGATGTTGGGTGTGGTAGACAATATTTGGATATTGTTAGACATTACAAGTGTTGCTCAATGTGTGCTTATGTATTGAGTCCAATACGGATGATAGTTCACCTAAATAAATAGGTTATTTGATAAATGTAGGTTTGTGGTTTTTGTTGCACAATGATTGAGGGATTTAATCAGATTCTGAGTGACAAGCTTGACAAGCAAAACTTCCATGCTTGGAAGTTTTGATTGACTAATATTCTTGTGTGTAAAGGTTATTGGTACTATATCAAAAGAGATAATGCTAAGGCTCTACAGTTACTAGAGGAAAATACTACACTTGAGGAGACCAATGCATTTAAGAAATGGAACCAGGGTGCTTAGAAATTTATGTACTAGCTTTCCATTAGTGTTTCAAAAAATATGATTAGGCATATATAGGATGCAAATAGTCCTGCAGAAGCATGGAATAACTTAGGTTAAATTATTTGGTACAAATACAAAAGATAGAAAGTTGTAGTTGAAGTTTGGGTTAAACAATGTCAAGCATGGCAATATGTCTATTAATGACTATGTATCGAAGATTAAGAGCATTGTTAAAGCTCTTGGACCTATTGAAGTGTAAGTTGATGATTATGATATAGTGTTTATATATTTGGATGGCTTGGGTGAGGAGTATAAGTAGTTTCAAACCTTCATCAATACAAGAGATGCCATCCTTGATTTCACAAATGTAATATCTATGTCGATATTAGAAGAGAAAAAAATTTGTCACAAAGAAAAAATAGTTCAAAGCGTTTGCTCTACTTTGACACAAGTAGAGATAGAGATCATGGTGGTGGTCACTATGTGTAAAATCAAGGGCAATCTGATGACTCACAAGAGCAGTCACATACAAGAGGTAGAGGCCAATCTTGAGGCAAGGGGAGCCATAGAGTACATGGTAGATAGAATATAGGTTATGATAACAGAGAATACTATAATTGTGGTCAAAAAGGTCATATTTCCTATGATGTCCAAAAAAAGAGAAGAGGTGAAAATAATAGAAATGGAAGAAGACAGCATAACAATTGTGCATCTACCAATAATCGGGTTGATAATGAAAAGCTGTTTGGTATGTAGCATATGATGAAGTCGGTATGTACATATGCATCAACAAGTATGACTAATGATGTATGGTATGTGGATTCATTTGCCTCTAAGAATATGGTGTCTCATGGAGAATGGTTTAGAGAAATGAAAAATCTTAAAATGCCTAATTTTGTGGAAATAGGTGGTAGTACAACACATCCAATTGCTCATGTTGGGATTGTTCCACTGTCTATGAGGGATGGAAAAGTTAATTGTTTGGATGATGTGCTACATGGGCCTAATATCACAAAGAACTTGGTTTTTATTGGGCAAATGGTTGAGCAAGGATTGTAAAAATAAAGTTAAATCAGAATGGTTCTGTAGAAGATTTCAAAAATGGATGTAAACTAGTTGTGGGAAGGTTATTTACCTTGGATGTAAAGGTACTTGAGCTGAAGAATGCTATGTTTGCACAAGGTGCAAGAGTTGTAGTTGATATTGACATTTGGCACAAATGTATTGACCACGTAAATGTGCAATGGTTGAAAAATACACAATCACATGAAATTGTGACAAACTTGCCTAAGTTCAAAGTGGCTAATATGCAAAATGTGTGTGAAGCATGTCAATTTATAAAACAAGCAAGGCATGCATTTCCTCATGATATACAACAAGCATGAATTTACTAGATGTTGTACATTTAGATATATGGGGTCCTACAAATACTACATCAATGGTTGGATGTAAGTATGATGTAACATTTATTGATGACCATATAAGGAAGGTATGGGTATACTTCATGAAGGAGAAAAGTGAGACGTTCTCCCACTTTTAGGATTTTAAAATTTGGGTTGAGAAACAAACATGTGTGTAGATTAAGTATCTAAGGCCAGATGAAGGGGGAGAGTACCTCTCCAATGAATTTTGTAATTCTCTAAAATAGCATGGAATTCAAAGGTGGTTTACATGTAGATATACTTTGCAATAGAATGGTGTTGCAAAAAGGAAGAAGATGCACATTGTAGAAATTGCATGAGCCTTGATGGTGGCTAAAAATAACATGTCTTATTATTATTGGATTGAAGCTATCTCTATAGTTGTGTATATTATGAACAATACTTCCACTATTGTAGTGCATAGTGTGATACCAGAGGGGAAGGTTACTAGCAAGAAACTAGATTTATCACACGTTAAGGTATTTGGATGCATTGGATATGTACATGTTCTTGATGAGCTAAGAAAGAAGTTTGATCCAAAAGCTGAAAGTGTGTATTTGTTGGCTATTCCCTTGAGCAAAAGGATTACAAATGTTATAATCGAGTCATATGCAAGTTACAAGTGAGTAGAGATGTTAGCTTTTGATTAAACGAGTAGTTGGTATACTACTAAAAACTAAGTTGTTGTAGATGATGCAAAAGAAAAGCTGATTACAGAAAATGTGGGTCCACAACCATAGATATTGTGTGGGCCAAAAGAGTCCTCTTCTAGTAGGTCTATTGAGAGACCATGGTTTGGTAGGTTGCATGTGAATAGTACTCCTACAAGTGTAGAAATGTATCACACAAGGGAAAAGAAAAGATGGTTGAGTCACTTGGTGTGACAATTGTTTCTATAGTCTATTTCCATATAGATGGTGAGTTTGATGGCTCATATTAGAGTATGGATGAGGAATTTGGTATTCTAGTTGTTTGTATATTTAGTATAAGGGAAACCAACACTGATGCAAAAGGATCACAGAGTGCTTCACAAGTGTGGAGGTCAATGTGAGTAAGGTATCTTGTAAATAGGTTTACATATGATGGTTATATTGCTTGCCATTATGCATAGATAGCAAAGGTTATAAAATCCATTAAGTCCACTTGTTTTGAGGAAGCCCTTGGGATTTGGTGCCACTACTTGAGGGGATCTGGATGACTATTTCCGCATTCATATCATTGATGTGGTTGGTACTTGCATCATGCTTTGCTGTGTCTCAAACTTCAAAGCGTTCGTCTCTTGCCCTTTAACCTCTTTGCACCACGAATCACTTTAGAGCCTAAAATCTTCATTTTCACTCACAAACACCTTGTAGATCCACCTAAAATTGTCCAAAATTCCAAAAGCGCACCTTTAAACTACCTCTCATATAAGATTAGACAATGGGGGTGAGTACGTATTATATGCCTTTGAGTAGTTTTGTGATGATTAGGGCATTAAGAATCAGTTGAATGCTCCCTATTCCCCACCCCAGAATGGTGTCACAGAGTGCATGAACAAGACCATTTAAGAGAGGATTCATAGTATGCTCAGTCATCATGTAGGCTTGTCTCATACATTTTGAGTTGAGGTAGTCACTACAACAATTTTTTTGATTAATAGATCCCCATGGACTACTCTTGGTGGTAGAGTTGCAGAGGGGGTATAGTCTAGTAAACCTCATTTATATACATACTTTCAAGACTTTAGATGTGAGGTACTCTGCCATATTCCAAAGACAAGCGACAAGTTAGATTCGAAGTTTATCAAATGCATCTTTCTTGAATATGGTGGTGCAAGTGAGATGGGCAATATTATCTTTGGGATCCATAGGCTTGAAAAGTTATCCATTACCATGATGTTGTGGCCAATCCCAATTAGACAACTAGTAGTTGCTATTGATGCTCGAGTGGTCCAAGGTCCACCTGTTATGTAGGATCATATTGATGATGGATAGAGAGATAGAAAGTACTAGCTCCAGAGCTATGTTTGTGATGCTCTACTAAAGCCTCATATCCTCTTGATCATTATGAGCCCTTTATGCACTATATCATGGTGATAAATTGTGATTGAACTTTGCATGTAGATGTTCAAGCGATATATTCAAAATCATAGGAACACCCAACAACAAATCGAGCACCATCTTGTTCATGCACAATAGTGTAGGTATCTTATAAATAAGAATAGCAAACATTGTTGGTTGTAGACCATCAACATACATCGATGGCTTTACAAACTACATTGATCTCCAAATTTTGATGAACACATCCAAGCATATACTTAACAAGAACCCACTTGGAGAATAGAATAGAATTGCAAATAGTAAAAACATTGCTATCATATTCAATACTTTCTTTTTTCTTACAATCTAACCATACTAACACAAATACATCTCATTGGCAAGAATTCTAAAACACATACTCAACAAATTTGAACTACAGTACGAAGATATACACAACAATCAACTACGAACAAGTTCTGCCAAAGTCTTGTTAGACAGCTGAACAAATGACATCTCCACATACATAGTCAAAATCTTATAGTGTGGATTCAACATCTCACTTGAGGCCCTAGAAGAAGTTGAAAAACAAGAACCCAACACAATACTAAAAATATATATGGAAGAGAACAAGTATAGCTACAACCATGAAAAACCTCCCATGACCATCGAAAAGGTCACATACTTATTGAACAAAGATATCTATATCCTTATCCATGGCACCCAAAGTGATCCATTAAGTGCTAACATATACCTCCTAGGCAAGTACTCAGAGCATAGCTTATTTAAATCTCATAATATGTTTAACCCAACACAAAAACCTAACTCTAACAACAGTAACATTCCTTGGAGAAGAGCAGAGTCCAGTAAACCAACAAGAAATTGAACTTCTAACGGCACCAAAACAACAACCTCAACTACTACAAATGTTGCCATCAGCTCAACCACATCTATATTATTCAACACCAACTCTAAGCAACATATATTAGCCAATCCAAAAGTGATAATAGAAGGACATAAGAGTAAACAATTTATCTACAATATTAGATGTAAACAAAATGGAAAGATCTACATATGTCACACTACAAACATTCAAAAAAGACTACATCAATACAAAATAATTTCCATGTAAAAAAATGAAGAAAAACATCTAAACCTACCAATTCTTTGAAGAAAATATTCAGTTTAACATCAAGACAATAGCTAACAATATAAAAAAGGCCAAGCACCTAGAGGAATATACGATTCTAAAAAAGAATATAAGTACTACATGCTACAACAAACTATATGGACACCCATCGAGATGTAAAAAATATAAATTTTTGAAGAGAAGAAACTTGATTTAGCATAGGAATATACTGTACACAATCTATTCCATGCCTCTTCACACTAAATAAATAAGTACAATTACCCCACTTTGTACTTCATTCATGTCTCTCAAATTTTTTATTTTTTTCCAAGTACATTCATTGTTCCTTAAGCTCCAATAAGATATTCAACAACCTTCAATAGAATTGCAATTTTTTAAATATCTATAAATACAATATCTTACCTTAATTTGATGCTATTCTTTAAACACGATTCATAATTTCAAAGCAATTTTCTTATATTCAACTTTCATTTCTTACCAACAAAAACTTAAGCATCCTTCTCCAATTTATTCAAAACTAACCATGTGGCTGTACATGTCAACCTAGTTGTTATACTTAGCGTGAAT
Source organism: Lygodium microphyllum (assembly GCF_053477565.2). NCBI lineage: Eukaryota > Viridiplantae > Streptophyta > Polypodiopsida > Schizaeales > Lygodiaceae > Lygodium > Lygodium microphyllum. Next base: position 2,676,335 of record NC_141146.1, on the reverse strand, counting down.
GTAGTCTAATCTATGTAGTTCCAATTGTAGTAATACAATGCATCATATCTAATGGTAATGTATACCCTCACTTGAATATAGAAAATCAAGCTCCTCCTCCCCTTTGACGATGTTTAGTTAAGCCCATATCATCATCTTGAAAAGCCACCTGCCCCAATCCATAAATGTCTTCACCCCCATCATCACTTTTTTTCCAAAATGGCCCTTATAAGGCTTTTGCAAGCCCTCACTTTCTAAGGCTCTCATGGCTTAATTTAATCATGCTTTTTTCATCACACTCATTGAGCATTTCACTTCATCACAAAAAACACTCTTTTTCTTTTTCTCTCCTTTATAAATACATTAGCAAAGTGTTTTTTCTTTCTCATTTTCTTTAAAGCCTTGAGTACATCCTCATACCCAATAGTCTTTGAGACACCCGAGTATGTCTTTGTTTGGAGCAACTAGTCAAAATCTACATGATATTCAGCATCTAGTGCCATTCGAGTAGTGTCCACCATATTCTGGAATCAATATCGTGGCCACTAAAGATTTTAGGTGCCATGCCAATGCAAACTTGTACCATTCACTAGGAGTGGTTTCCACACTCTATTAGTGTAGATAATTTTTTTTGAGAAATGTATGACAATGCCTTCCATCTCAATACATACAACAAAAAACATTAGCTAGAGAACATGGTGTACAAACTATCGACATAAGTTACCACACTCTCTTAGGCAAGAACTAAAGAGGCCACACCATAAGCACAAAGAGACCTGCAATTGTAGATGCTGAATCTAGGCAAAAAACATCAAAACACCTAGGATTGAAGGATTATCATCCTCCATGACTTCGGTCACTGAGCCTAGTGTTGGGTTTTGAAGAGCTGTTGAAGGAGCTAGACAAGTAGAGAGATTGATTAAATAGAGAAAAAAAAAGCATCCTTAGCTACACAAGAAAGAGAGAAAGAAACTCATGCAACATATTAGCAATAAATCTTTAGTCTAAGGAGAGAATTGGATGTATTGAAGGAGGACAATGATATATGAAAGGGGTATAAAGACCTGCATTACCATTGCTTTCACAAACCACACATGCCTGGACTTAACAAAATGCTTATTGTTTCAAGCACTTTGAGCAATGTGGCTATGACTACCTCTCACATAACCATTTCAACTTGAACATGTCATCATTCCACAATATACATTTGTAATCCTCTTATCTTTTTTTAAAAAGTCATTTCAAGTGAGCTAATAGTGAGTTATTGCATCATGATAGGAACCTGAGATGGCACGACACCATGACAAAGGTAGCAAGCTTCCATTCTTGGAAGAGGAACATGCCAAATATGGCCTAGATATTGAAACAAGAGCCTTTAACCAACTTAAATACTGAAGCATTCAGAACTTAGAAGATCTAATGATAGAGAAGCAAGTAGTGAAATAGATCATCGACCAATGCAACCTCAGCAAGTATCTGGAGAAGGTCAGCCAAGCCATTGATTACATCAAGTGTATGTAGTTCTCGAGATCTTTCAATGCCAATAAGAACTGTGGCATATTTTGATGGTGAGGCAAGGAGAGGAGACCTGAAGAGTAGAAGTTGAGCTGAGGTCTAAACTAGTGAAAAGGGCTATGGGACTTGTCAACAAGCCCAAGAAGTGGCCCAAGAGAGACGTCTATGGAATGTTGGGGATGCATAGGGGCTAGGTGTACACAAATGATAGGATCAGTTTAGTTGACATCCCAACTTGGACATCAGACTACATGCAAAAGCAGTCCACGCATTATTCTCCAACTAGAGGTACAATACTTTGATGAGCAAGATTGGAGTACCACTGCTTGAGAGCCTTATAGCTAGATCCTTAGATGAAATCTACCAGAATGGATATGTGTGTAAGACCATTAAGTCTTCAACAAAAGCACTAGTAGCCACAAGCTCTAGAGTATTAGGTGGGGAGTCTCCGACTTCCACAGTGGAGACAACAAGAAAGAAACCAGCAGCTAAAGCAGCCAAAGCGGCCAACATAGTGTTTAGGGGCGTACTAACTACCATAAGCTAGGAAGTTATGGGAGATGTAGAGAGGGAAGAAGTGGTAGAAGAAACACCTAAGTGCTCACGAGCCCATGGGTCACTAGTGCATTCAACCATTAAAGTGAGCACCCTAGTTTCATTCTCTACCAAAAACTTGGGGGATTATACCCACCACCAACAATTATCATGGTTGCCATGCCTATCACCACACATGAAACCATAGAAGCCACTGTGAACCAAAGAAATGTGTTGGCTTAGGTCCAATGCCTAGTCAACATAGTGCAGTAGCTTGGTTGCCTGGTGCTAGGGACAAAGAGGCTAACTATTGTAGATGCAAAGTCTAGAAAAGACTCAAAGAAGCCTAGAATAGAAGCCTCAACAACATCCATATCCCCGGCTATGCAAGTACCAATGAATTATGATGAATACATAGAAGTGCTAACCCAACTAAAAAAGGTGAAGGAAGAGAGGAAGGCAATGTTGGCAGAGCTGGAGGTGGAAAGAGAGGCATTCTCAACTTATTAGCCTGAAAAGACATGGCAAAAAAATACCCAGTAGAGACAAATAAATGACTTGAAGAAGGAGTTGGAAGTAAAGAAGAGAGAGCACTAGAGAGGCCCATGATGGCAAGGGAGGAGATAGGGTTGGAGTTGGATTTGTTAGTCCTCTTACAACAAAATAAGAACATGAAGAAGCACCTCGAGCAAGTAAAGAAAATCAGAGATAAGCTTACCAAGGAGCTAAAAAGAGTGAAGACTCGGGCCTATGTAGAGACTTATAAGGAGAAACAACAAAAGGAATGGCTGCTCAAAGAACTTCATGATGCAAAGGCACAAAAAGACGAGGTGTCAACTAAAATGCTGGTAGAGGTGCAGAACTAACTCCATGTGACCCTCCTAGAGCAAGAATGATTGGAAGAGTAATTGAACCGCCATATATAGTATAAGGAGAAGATGCTCGAGGAGCAGGTTTAAATGGTAATGATACTGTCTCAATGCTAGAGTAAGGGAATAGAAAAGATGGACTAGAAGGCCAAGGCTTAGGAAAAAAGGAGTGGTGGCATTAGCAAGGGCAGAAAGCAGTGGAGGCCAGTATAGAAGTCCAGCAACAGCAAGCCTTTCTTAATACCGTGTTACATGTGACCTCGGCTAAAGGTGAGGATACAATAGGAGGGCTAATAAAAAGGAAGCTAGAAATTACAAGAAGAGCCATAAGGTATGGTCTTTAGGAGCGTACCCCCACAACCAACACTAGCCTAAGTGCAAAACAATAATGGTAGTACTTGAGGCAAGTTGGGCTCTTAACAAAGGAACTGGAGGAGTTAGGGTTTGGAGAGCAAGAATAGCAGATGCAACAGCCCTACTAAAAAGCCAATAGAGTCAGTGCAAGAAGAGGGGCTAGACTTTGAGCAAGGCCAAGATGAGGAAGAGCAACAAGGTGAACCTAGTCCACCACAGTAGGAGATGCCACTTGAAGATCCCGAGGGAAGTGCAATTTTAGAAAGGGTGATGGAAGCCAAAAGAAAGAGAAGAGAGATGGTGGAGCAAGCATAGAGGAGGCTGAGAGCCAACTACAACAAGTTTTTGAAGTCGAGATAAGAGAAAAATGCTATCCTATAAATTGGGCCTAAGAACTAACTATCTTGGAGCAATGGGGAACAAACATCAGCCTTTTGAGTTCTCCTTCCACTATCTTTGCTCCTTAGATAGGGTCCTATCTCTAAGATTGGTGGAGCAGGTGATTAGATTTGCACAATGACTAGGGAACTGATGGACAAATGAAAGAGGAAAATACCCTACAAGCTGGTAGCAACTCCCCCTCTCAGAATGGAGTTGTAGAGCGTAGGAACTGCATAGTCATGGAAATGGCATGCTCTATGTTGTTCATAGTAGAGCTTCCTGAGGACCTTTGGGTTGAGGCTGTTAACACTTCGGTGTACATCCTCAACTGGTGCCCGACTGTGGCTCTTCCTCAAAAGACCCCGTATGAGGCATTTTTTGGCTCTCGGCCTGGTATTTCCCATTTCAAAGTCTTTGGGTGTCATGCATACACACACACGCCTGATGACAAGATAGGAAAGCTTACTCCCCCGAGCTGATCTCCTTATTTTTGTGGGATATTCCTCTGAAGCGAAAGCCTATCATTTGTCCAACCTTGATACTTGGATGGCCTTCTCTAACACCATATCGGAGAAGTGCAACAATTCCACCTACATGCCATATCCGTAGAGAATATTGGTACACTATAATAAGGATGTGCATGTAGGTACGATTTTCCCAAGATCTATAATATGAATGTAGGGAGTCTAGAGGAGTGCTTAATCTTCACTAAGTGGGACATCCGCCCATCCATCACGCACTTCCTTGACAAGTTTTCATCTTATCTCGACCTTGTATTCATCACTACCTATAATTATCTCAAGGTACTCGGGATTTTGCTCAAGAAAAAGCCCATAGTAGAAGAGGCCCAGTTTCCACCACTCTTTTTTTATCTCAATGTAGGAAATGATAGTTGTATGATGGCCCACCTCCTCATGATGAGGGCCATGCTCCTACCTTCCTTTTGTATGGCAGTCCTTAAAGATATGAATGATGACCACTTCACCAATTGCAATCACCCCTTCCTATCAATGACACCCCTAAACGTACATATTAACATAAAAGGCTACTTGGTTGTAGAGCAAACCCTTCCTTACTAAGTATCTTAGGCCTCCTCGAAAAAATGTAGCTCTTGAAGAGCATCAAGATGACATCTAGCATGCTCCCTCCTAATGTATTAAATATTTTTTAAAAGAGAGAGAGAGAAAGAAAAAAAAGCAAAGAAAAGACAAAGATGAAGCACAAGAAAAGGAAGAAATGGAATTCTCATGTACCATTAGAGTGCCACAAACATTGCACCTATGGACAATTATATCCTAGCCCCTTCCCCCACTTTACACTTAGAGCATATCAAGGGTAGGACTTGCCTAGGGAGTTTACACTCAACCTATCCCCATAAGTCACACCCATAACAACTCCCCTTGCATGATTTGGGTCCTCAAGTTCGGACAACAAAACAAGCTTCGATCCAACTCCCAGTTCCACTGGCACACAAACACCATGTACTACATTGTGAGACAGGCATATCCACAGGTAGTGCACTTCTTTTTCCTTTTTAGGTACATTTGATAACCCATGACCAACCATTGACCTCAGAAGCCCCCATCACCCACTTGATTGCTTCTCAACCTCCACAACCTCACATCCATTTTGTTATGCTTATTCTTCATGACTAATCTCCCCAAAGCCCCATCATCAATCCACATGGCAAACCTTCAACCACCTAATCCCTCACCAACAAGTGTCATGGGACTATCACTTGGCTAGGAGGGGGTAATGTTAACCTTCATGCAAAGAAAGCAAAAGAAAATCAAAAGATGTAGGACAAAGTGGAAAAAGACGGCCCAATGAAAAAATAAGAGGAAAAGGACCAAAAGCATTGGAGCAACTTTAAAAGTCTAGGGTGAGAGCTCATGGTAGGAGGAAACTCAATTAGGCATGAAGGTAATGTTAGATATACTCAATGTCCCACCCTCATAAGGTGCCATCAATGATCCATGGTGCTCAAAGTTGTAAGGCCCCCATTATGAGGAGAAACCATATGTGAGCCCAGATATTGGTTTGAGTCCTGACTTGTATGTCAAATGAGGTCTATGTGACCGGATGGCAAAAAGGTCTATGTTGTGGGTCTAATCTTTGGGTTAGATTGAGTAGTTAAGTTGGTAGCAACTCGAGGCACATTGCATCGAGTTGCGGGGTAAGGGAGTTATTAGGGGCCCTAGCCAACGGTAAAGGAAATATTCATTGGAATATTCCCTAGCCAACTAGTGGAGATGCATATGAAAGGTCAACAAACACATGTGCATATCGAAGCTCAACAAACACATGTACACATGGAAGGTCAACAGACATAGATGCATATGGAACATCATCCATCATGACCCCCTTCGCAGGCTTTAACAGGGAAAACCGCTTCACAATTTTCTTGATCCATCTTTCACCCAATCAGAGTTATTCCAGCTAGCCTTAAGCTCTTCACCTATCTTTTGTCTAGATCGCCATCTAAGTTTCACAATGCAAGCGCACGGGTGGATAGAGCCATCTTTGTATCAGTTGTTTGGAGCTAAATAATTTACTTATTTTCCTCTTATCTATTGTGTACTCTCTATCTCTTTCTTAGATTCTGTTCGCTGCGCCGTGTAATTTTTTTACAGGTAAGCTTACTACACTCATAGGTGTGAGAGTGTGTATGGCTATGTGAGAGGTAGCCATTGCACTTGGCTTGAAACACTTGAAATAATAAGTAGTCTGTGTGGGTCTTGGCAGTTGAGCATAAGCTCCCACAATTATGAGCTCAGAATTGATAGAAAGGCTAGGATTGGAAATCCAAAAGGATGCCTCCATAATTCTTCACATAACTAATGGTAGTTTAAGGCAACCAAAAGGTTGCATTACCAAACTCCATGTGACTGTTGCTAATGTGGAATGCATTGTGGACTTTAGAGTTATTAGGTTTTTAGGATGACCAAGCTATCAAATCAGCCCACTACAGACTAACTACAGACATAAAGCTCTCAAGAAAGCAAATGCATGTAACTGTCCCACAAGCTCAAGCTCAAGTGTAAATAAGACTCTGTGTACATTCGAATATACCAAGAGGCAAATGCAAAGAGAGCAAGCAATGCTCTAATACATCAAATACATAGCATCAGACATACCAAATCCCAGTAGGGTACATCCGGAGCATAAATCCCAAGCTATCTCAAACCTAAAAGCATAAGCCTGAAAGCATTCAAAGAGCATGTAACTGACAACCAAATGTAATTCCTAGTAGATCCAAAATGCTCAAATGCATCTGAAGATGAAGCTCCAAGTAACTGTCAAGAACGGACAAATCAAGTGGCATCCATATCTGACCAAAGCATAAATGAAAGAAGCTTAAATGTCAAGTAGTGACCATAGGCATAAACCGGTCCAAAGCACACCAACTGAAGCCAAATGCTAATGATGACGACCAAGGCAGAGCCTATTCCAAGATCAAAAGCATTCTGGAACCAAGAAGAAGCATTTGACAACCTCCAAATACATCGGTATGATTATTCAAGCCTCCAGTAAGCACGCCGTATCCATGAACCAATGCATACACCAAGTAAATGAGCTTCAACCCACTGTATTACAGTAAGCAATTTACTGTTAAATGGGAATCACCCGCTATGGAATCACCCATGTACACACTAAATTAATGAAACGCCCAAAAAGGATAGGCGTCCCCATCAACTTCTCGCACAAAGAATCCACTTCGTGTATGAGCCCCGGTCAACAAAGTTTACGGAATCCACCGTAAAACCTCACGGAATCCACCGTGGCACAGAATCCACCGTGAAATATGCCTCCTGGCATCATACCCCCGGGGTGGGATAGCAATTGTCCTCAATTGCTATTAGCTCAATGTGGAGCTAACAGAGTGGGGAAAGCATTTAAGTCTCTAGCGTGCATCCATTGGGCTTCCTCAATAGGATGGTTTTTAAACTTGACCAAATATCTAGAATATCTACGACCAGTTCCAGTGGTCATAAAGTCAGTATCTATGATAGCTTCAGGTTCAAGTATCTCAGTCTCTTCATCTAGCAAAGGTGGGTTTTCATAAACAGGGTGTACAAGTAATTGGCCTCTAAAGGGTCGTAATAAACTAATGTGAAAGGTGTTGTGAATTTTCCAGTGAGGTGGTAGTTCTAACTTGAATGCATTGTCATTGATTTTGTGAATGATCTTAAATGGTCCATAGAATCTAGGTGCTAATTTTACAACTGGGTGTTTATCTACACTTTGTAATCTACATTTTTCTATTCTCAACCAAACATAGTCATCAACTTTGAAATTCATGGCCTGTCTTTTCTTATTGGCTTGTTTTGTATATGATTGCTGGGCTTTGGCAATCATGTCTTTAACCTCATCAAAAATAGTAGCGTGCTTGTTAGCAATATCATCAGCACTCTGATTTCTATTTGATAAAGATGCAAAAGGTGTAGATAATCTATAACCATAAATCACTTCAAACGGTGCTTTCTTTGTAGCTATGTGTGGTGTATTGTTATATGCAAACTGCAGTAAATGCAAATGTGTGTCCCATGTCTGTGGTTTAGAAATAGTGTAAGCATGTAAAAGATCTAAAATAATACTGTTAGTAGCTTCTGTTTGTCCATTAGTTTCAGGATGAAATGCATATGAAAAATCAATCTTGTTCCTAGGTTAGCAAACAAAGTAATCCAAAAGTTGTTACAAAATCTAGAATCACGGTCAGAAATAATAACTTTTGGTAATCTATGATTAGTGAAAAGAGTTTTCAAAAACAATTGTGTTGCCTGAGATGCTGTTAAAGTTTTCTTGCATGGAATGAAATATGCTTGTTTACTAAACCTGTCTACTATAGTCCAAATCATATCATGGTTAGCTTTAGTATTAGGTAAACCAGTAATAAAATCCATAGAAATCTGTTCCCATAGTCTTGATGGAATAGATAAAGGCATAAGTAAACCATATTGTTTACCATGATGTCTCTTAACTCTTTGACAAACCAAACATTCAGAAACAAAGTTAGATACATCAGTGTCCATATGTGGCCAATAAAAATCTTCATTCAATGTACGTAAAGTAGATATGATACCTCTATGACCTTGATATGGAGGACAATGAATCTCATTCAAAACAAAAGATCTAAATGGTAATGTAACACATAATCTCTTTTCATAAAACATGAATCCATCATTGTAAGACAGTGAATCAATAGGAATTCAGTTATTTCCAACTAATTTATTCCAATCAGCATGAAAAGTAATGTCCTGATGATAAGTATCTTTCATAGGGGTTAGAGAATCAAATGATATAACAGAGATATTATGAATGGTCGGTCTTTTACTTAATGCATCGGCTACTACATTTTCTTTACCGGGTTGATATTGAATAAGGGGATGCAAACTCTGAATAAAAGCTGCCCATTTGATATGTCAGTCAGATATTTGAGGTTGACTAAGTAGATGTCTAATACTTTGTTGATCAGTCTTAATCATAAACTCAGAACCAATTAAGTAATGTTCCATTGTCTTAAAGCTTGTACAACAGCTAACAATTCTTTATCATATGTGGAATATTTAAGTTCGGAGGGTTTCAATTTATAGCTAGAATAGGCTATAGGATGATTATCTTGCATAAGTACAGCTCCTATTCCAGATCCGCTAGCATTAGTAACTGCTAAAAAGAATGGTCTATTAAAATCAGGTAGTTGTAATACATGAGCATGGGTTAATGCATGTTTCAATAAATCAAAAGATTTCTGTTGATTATCAGACCAATGATAAACAATACCTTTCTTTAAAAGTTTAGTCAAACGCAAAGCAAGTAATTGAAAATTTTGCACAAATTTCTTGTAAAAACTAGCAAGACCTAGAAAAGAACGTAACTCATGCACATTTTTGGGTATAGGCCAGTTCAATATTGCTTCTATCTTCTTAGGGTCAAACTTAATACCTTCTGATGACACAATATGACCTAGATATTCAATTTCTGTTTGAAAGAACTCACTCTTTTCCGGATTAGCAGACAATTGATTATCTTTCAACAACTGGAAAACCAAAGACAGATGTTCATAATGTTCTTTCTCATTTTTACTGAATACCAAGATATCATCAAAGAATACTATAACACAATGCTGATATTTCAAAAATATGTGATTTATCATTCTACTAAATGTAGCAGGTGTGTTAGTCAATCCAAAAGGCATCACTAGAAATTCATAATGACCAAATTGTGTTCTAAATGCAGTCTTAAATATGTCAGATTTATCTAATCTCACCTGATGATAACCAGATTTAAGATCTATTTTACTAAATATGGTAGAACCTTGTAGTTTATCCATAAGATCATCGACCCTAGGAATTGGATATCTATTATTTACAGTAATCTTATTTAGGGCACAATAATCAATGCACATACGATAAGTATTATTATTCTTCTTTACCAAGAAAACAAGTGCACCAAATGGAGAACTACTAGGTCTAATTAATCCTCTTTTTAATAATTCCTCAACTTGATTTTGAATTTCTTTCTGCTCTATCTGGTTATGTCTACATGGTGCTTTACAGGGTGGTTGTGTACCAGGAATTAAATCTATTTTGTGGTCTTCAGGACGTGAAGGAGGTCATCCAGGTGGTAGATCTTCAGCAAAACAATCTTTAAATTGTGCAAGAAATTCTTTATGCCTAGGGTGCATATGTTTTTCTTTAGCTTGTAGTTCATTCACCCAAATTAGATAAGATTTATTACTTTTGCGTAATGCACGTTTAGCTTGAGTATAAGTAAGCAGTGGAAAAGCATTAGATGCGTGCATACCATACAATGTAATGTGTTTTCCTTGAAAATGAATTTTAATTGAATGCGTGGAATAATCTATGTCAGGATTATGCTGATGACGCCAAGGCATACCTAGGATAATATCACTGGACTGTAATGGTACAACTAGAAAATTCCTTCTTTCAGTATATTCACCAATTTGAATTTCTAAATCATGCACCTCTTGTGTTCCATTATACCTTGTGCCTAAGAATGCTGCTTTAATGCGATAATGCGTAGAAACAGTTTGTAATTTCAATTCTTTCACTAACTTTGCATAAATAAAATCATGTGTACTACCATCATCATGCAAAATAATCTTTTCTTTTCCATGCACTAAACATTTCATTGTCAACAAAGAATGTGGAGTTGGCATACCTGGTAAAGTATCCGAAGGAGTAGTAATATCGTCCTCATCTTCCGTAAAGTCAGGCATTTCTTCATGTTCTTCATCTTCCATTGCTCCAAGATAGTTGATATGGACAGGTGGCTTCTTCGATTGGCAATTGGCTGCTAGATGTCTAGGTTGATGGCATTTGTAACACACTATAGGTTTGGCTTTAGATACATTGTTTGCAATGGCTTTGTAACACACTATAGGTTTGGCTTTAGATACATTGTTTGCAATGGTAGGAAGTCTAGGAATATTAGAATTTGGCGGTGAAGATGGCTTAGGGTTTTGATTGGTATTTGATGGCAAAGTAGGTGGTTTTGTCCAAGACTTATGGAAAGATGATGAAGGAAATCGACTTTGATTGAATCTTCTAAAATTTGAATTGAATTGCTTAGGACCATAGTTACCATTTGTTTGAAATTGTTGTGGACGCTTGTCTCTTCCTCGAATCTTCAAGAGTTGCAGGCTTGAACATATTGACTTCAGCGTAGTAATGCCCAAGTAATCCAGACATATACTTGCGCTTGTGAGTCACTTCAGGTACGTCTTCAAGCATGCGTAGTTGGAGTAAGGCATTCCAAAAGCGTTTGGTGTACTGAGAAATAGGCTAACGATCTCTTTGCTGAAGAAGGTTCCATTGCCTTATGGCTTTTTCATGGAATTGTGGGGGAAGGAAATTCTGCATAAACTTCTTCTTGAAACTCTCCTAGGTAGTGGGACAATCTATGCTCTTACGAACCACGGTCCACCAAAGAGATGCTCTATCCACTAAATTATTAGTGACACACTTGTTTTTATCTTTTTCAGCATATGTTTCCTCATGAAAGTAATCATCAAACTGACTGATGAATGCAAGAACAATTTTTCCATCTCGAGTGCCATTGAAAATACGGAATTTGAAATTTCTTTTACTTATCTTTGTTTCCTTGCGGATGGATTAAGCTTCGAGAGTCGCATTGATGGTTCATCGAATAAGATCTTCAGGTTGTGGTTCCTCTTTGTCGGTAGTCGATCTTTGTAAATTGGCCAATTGAACTTGCAATGGTTGCCAGGCTCTTCGTTCTTCGTCTAACTGCATCATAATTAAATCCAACTTTTGTTCCATGGTAGGTTCAGGAAGATCGCCTTCAGCCATTAAATCATCCATATTTTGTTCGGTCATCCTGTAAAAATTCAAAAGACCTCACACTCTCAAAATGCAATTAGCGGGATGAGCGTAGCTCAAAATCGGGTGTACAAGGCTTATAGATTTTTTTGTTTGGCTTTCACGATCTTCGACTTTTGCGGTTGCGGGATTTGAAATCTTCGTAAATTTTGCGTATGACCTTCTGCATGTGCTGAAACTGGTTCAACAAGTCTGCGTATGCGAACAGAGTCTTCCAGGGAACAACTTTTCAGTTCGATGCTTCTGCGCAGGAACAATCCTTATGGGAGTTTTTGGCACAAGTCAGTTCTGACTTCTGGTGACTTGCTGGACTTACAGAGTTGCAGAACTTATGAAACTTGGTAGACTTTGGAGCTTTGTGTGATTTGAGACTTAGGTAACTTAGCTTATAGCTAAGTTGAATGAAAACGGCGAATTTTAGGGGGGCGTTTTTTGCGCCGCGGCAAAAATCACGCTGAGGTCCTCTAATGCGCCGATTTTAGAATTTGTTGAGCTGAGCTGTTTAAAAGCTTAGCCTTGAAGCTTTTAAGCTTAATAGAAAATATAAAACTTATCTCTCTGATCTGTGAGAAGACGGCTTGGTAGAAGGAGATGTTGACGTGGTCCTCCGCCGTTACAGGCCGGTCCTTCGCAATCAGAGGCTGTAAACAGAGGTTCTTGACCATTAGGAATCCACCCGTATCGATCGTTTGCGATGAGACTGACCGTAGAGCTCGATCGTTCCAGGAGCTCTGTCTTCGCACAAGATGGGTAGCGATTGGAAGCTCTCGATCTTAGCTTCGCTCTGATACCACTGGTGCACAGATCGGATGCTATATGCTCACGTGGTGAACACCGGAAGGTCCCCCAAGAACAAAAGAACTCTACTTTTTGCACAAAACTCAAGGTAGAAAGCATGCACGACATGAACAAGAGACCAATTGGGTGCAATCTCCCCCCATGCCTTGTGTGAGCGCTCCACAAAACATGTATTTTATGTATTAATCATCTTCAAGCTCAAATAATAGCCCAAATTACAAAATAGCACGCTTTTGGCTTTTGAGTTTGCTTTAGTGCCAAATAGAAATAAAGCTAATGGGCGCCCAAGAAGTCAGGCATACCAATACAATGTCCAAATACAAATATCTAAATCGTGCACCCATGCGCATACAAAATAATAAATATCCAATGCCTTAATAAATAGGCGCGACAAAATATAGGCGCCATGCCTAAGGTATGTGCCCAACTCGAATACACGCTATCCTCCAATGCTTTCCTCCGCCACTGTTGCTATCTCTATACATCAACTGAAGCATTCACAATCGTTAATAAAATAATACAATTAAACCGACAAAAGTGAATACCTAGCAGTCTTCAGCTACATAAATAAATCAACTGGTTAGAAATCAATCCTAACCTTAATTTATCACGAGTGCGCACTCTAAACTCATAAACATTTATTAATTTAATATGTATTTTGCAGAATCACCCGCTATGGAATCACCCATGTACACACTAAATTAATGAAACGCCCGAAAAGGATAGGCGTCCCCATCAACTTCTCGCACAAAGAATCCACTTTGTGTATGAGCCCCGGTCAACAAAGTTTATGGAATCCACCGTAAAACCTCACGGAATCCACCGTGGCACGGAATCACCGTGAAATATGCCTCTTGGCATCAGATTCCCAATGATGCTCATATCCATTGTGGAAATAAGGAACTACACAAGGTGAAACAGGGAAACCTAAAGTTCAATTAACAAAAGCTTCTCTAATTGTGAAAGGCTTGAAGAAAGGATTACTTGTTTACTTGATCAAGCTTAATAAGGTAAATCAAGATGGTCAGGAGACAGAAGAAGAACCATTCTGGTTAAAAGATTATGCCAACATATTTCCTGAAGAGCTAACTGAGTTACCTTCGGAAAGAGAAGTCGATCATGAGATCAAACTTGTTCTAGGAGCCGCTCCAGTGGTAAAGAGACCTTATAAAATGTCTATTCCTGAAGCCATCAAACTAAAAGAGTAACTCAAACAACTACTAGAATAATATTTGACCAAGTAGTTCACCATGGGGAGCCCCAATATTATTCCAAAAGAAGGAAGATGGAACTCTTTGTCTTTGTATTGACTACTGAGGGCTAAATTAGGTATCAGTAAAGAATAAGTACTTGATCCTAAGGATAGACGAGCTTCTTGATCGTCTACAAGGAGCAAGGATATTTTCTAAAATCGATCTTTGGTCAATATATTATCAGATCAAAATCAAGGATGAAGATATTCCTAAAACCGCCTTCAACACAAGATATGGTCATTTCGAATTCATTGTGATGTCATTTGGACTGACAAATGCTCTAGCTACCTTCAACAAGTTGATACATGACATTTTCAGACCTCATCTCGATGACTTTGTTCATGTATTCTTTGATGATGTCCTAACTCATTCTAAGGAGGAAGAAGATCATGAACCACATCTTTGCATTGTCTTGGAGACAATGAGAACACTTAAGTTGTATGCTAAGAAGAAGAAGCGTTCCTTCTTCAAAAGGAAGATTGAATACTTGGGATTCATAGTGTCTGCTAAAGGTATATCAGTAGATCCTGCTAAGGTCAAAGATTTTCAAGATTGGCCATCCCCAACCACTATCAAGGAAGTGAGAAGTTTCCTAGGTCTAATAGGATGGTATAGGATATTCATCATGCCCAAATTGTAGCACCTCTTACAAACCTACTCAAAAAGCAAGTTGCCATTATCTGTATGTCAATTAAATAGTCTAGCTTTGAGCAACTAAAGCATAGTTTGATAACTGCTCTTATTTTAAGGCTACCTGACTTAAGCAATGAATTTGAAGTTATCACAGATACCAGCTCTCTTGCATTGGGATGTGTACTAATGCAAGAAGGTCATCATGTAGCTTACTCTTCAAGAAAATTGAAAGCCCATGAAAAGAGATATGGTACTCACAACCTGGAGTTGTTAGCATTCATGCTCTTAAATTATGGAGACATTACTTGCTTGGAAATAAGTTTTCCTTGGCCACGGATCATTAAAAGTCTTAAGTGGATTTTTACTCAGCCTGATCTTAATATGAGGCAACAATGGTGGATCGAAATTTTGTAGGAGTATGACTTTGAAATTAAGTTCAGACCTAGTAAAGAAAATGTAGTGGCAAATGCCCTTAGTCGTAAAGCCTTCCTTAATGTTGTTATCGTTGAAGAATCATATAGGGCAGAGTGTCTGGCTACAATGGTATCAATACCAACTAATCCTATCATCGAGTTGACTAAGGATGAAGAAAATAAGGACCCAGACTATCAAGAATTGTTTTGGGAAGTTCAAAATAAGGAACAAGATCCCAAACTCAAGACTAAGTATCAAGAAATCTCTACAGATGAAGATGAAGCACTTGTTTATTTTAGAATGAGGCTATGCATTCCTTCAAGTCAGACTCTCAAGAGAAGGATACTTTGGGAAGCACATGACTCTCCTTTTGGAGGACACCCTGGATATGCAAAAACTCTTAATGCTATTAGGAAAAGCTAATACTGGCAAAGAATCAAGGGTGATATACTTAAGTATGTCACTGAATGTCTAAATTACCAAAGGGTAAAATCTGAACGTGTCAAGTTACCAGGAAAACTCCAGTCACTTGACATTCCCCATATGAAATGGGATTTTATTAGCATGGACTTTGTAGTTGGGTTACCTTTTGTACAAGGAGGATATAACTCAATAATGGTAATAGTAGACATGCTAACAAAGGTCGCTCATCTTATTCAAACAAAAACCAATTACAAAGCTTCAGATATTGCAAGAATTTTTGTAAAAGATATTTTTAGGTTACATGGGTTACCTAAAAGGAAACCAAACTTGTGAACAATGGCTCCAAAGTGACGAGGTGGAATGACCATGAGAACCACCGCAAATGAACTTGTATTGCCGAGAGATAGGAGAGTGCTCGAGGTTGCCAGAATTGCCACTACCAAATGGGACATTGGAAGTGGCGAATGTGAGCGCGAGCAAAGATAAAATTCCCAATGTTGTCGTGCCAAACTAGGTTATTCACTACTAGGCTATTATTTCGATACACAAAATAATAAGGTTTATGCCAAATTTTTACAAAAGATAAATGTTAGCCTTTGCATCAAATGATATAAGAGATACTTGTTAGATTGCACAAACAACATCCGTATAAGAATTAATTACATAAAATATTAGGTCTATATTTTACATTTACACAAATTGACAATTTCATCTAGAAAGCATACTAGTACACGCATAAACAATTAATCGCTAGGATTGAAATGAAAGATAATGATGAATCTCACTAATCCTAATAAGGTTGAATAAAAAAATAAAAAAAATAATTTTATTAATAAAAATATAAAAATAAGTTTTAAATGAAAAAAACAGTTTTATACGCCAAACAATTGTAAAAATTTATAAATGTATTTGTGGATGTATGGTGAGTCTAAGGCACGAGGTTTAGTCTCAACTTAGCCCAATTTACATGTTATAGTGCATGTTTTATGAATTTTTAAATAGGAAAATGACATGAAAATGCCACAGTAGTTAGTCAATGGGTGCTCATTGTGTATGTGCTACGAGGTGCTAGGACACAGATCTATTTGGGTACCCCATGTGAGGAGTTGCGAAGAGATTCGTTAGACTATAAATAATACAAACATGTGTCTAAGTTATATTAGTGTGTTGTGTGTAGCCTTCGGATACTCCTAGCCGTAAGGCCATCAGGTATTTTGGTTGAGCATAAAGGCTCAGCTAGAGCCTTAGAACCAGTGTCGTATACCCGTTTTTAGTCCCAACAAGTGGTGCATTTGTCAGGAGCCGATAATAAGTAGTGGTGTTTGATTCTTGCTCGATAGGGACCAGTTGATTAATGTATGCCAAAAGGTAGTGAAATAGATCCAAAAGACCATCAAACCGAGCTTCAAAAGTAAGAAATAGCTAAAAGGGCTAGATGACAGGCTGAAATTATTAGGAGATATTATCCCCAAATAGAGCAGCCCAATATCCCTATACAAGAAGGGAGGGGTCTTAGCAACCCTAGTTCTACAAGCAGTTATTTAGGAGGAGGAAGCTCTAATAATTCCCCTCTCTTAGTTAGTCAATCCACTTTTAGTGGAGTAATAGTTCCAATAGTTTAGAGACCTTTAGCGAATCCAGTTGTCATGGCCTAGCCCATTTCAATCCTTCCCTATGTTGAGTTAGCTGCAATGGAGCTTCTGTGTAGAGATGCAGGTTGAGAGAGAGAGAAGAGAGAGACACACAAAATTTGTGGTACGAAAGAGTACCTCAATAATGATTTTAGATAGGTATATGTACAATGTACAGTCTGGTCCTTATGGGTGGACACAAGCACTGCCATTTATCCCAACAACCTCCCCCCTAAAGGCAATGTGCCCAAAGGTAGAGGAAAAGAATTAGCTAAGTCTAAGTATGTACAAAGATGAAAAGACTATACCTTTCCAATACCCATCATTTGTTGGGGCAATGGGCAAACCCATCATTAGTATGTACCTTGACAAGCTCAATGCTCTTGCTGTCAAGTACCTCTCTAATGAAATGATACTTCACCTATATGTGTTTTGTCTTTGCATGAAAGATAGGGTTCCCTGCTAACATGATAGCACTCTAACTATCACAATGGAGGATAGGAACCTCAATGATACCAAGCTCAGCAACCAAACATGACGGCCATAAGGTCTCTTTGCATGCCTCAGTGGCAGCCACATACTTTGCCTCCATAGTAGACAATGCAACACACTTTTGTAGCCTAGATATCAAAGAGATAGATCCTCCTGTGAAGGTAAACACATACCCTAAAGTGGACTTCCTACAATATGTGTCCAGCATAGTTTGCATCCTTAAAGCCAACAACAGATGCCTTCTACTTACCAAAGAAAATGCACAAATTATTTGTGCCCTTGAGGTATCTCATAATACCTTTGACTGCTTCCCAATGCTTCTTGCTAGGATTTTCCATGTACATGCTAACCACTCCCACTGCAAAGGGAATGTCAGGACGTGTAGTAACCATAGAATACATCAAATTACATGATTGAAACATAAAAAATCTTGGCCATTTTAGCCTTCTCATCTTCAAATGTAGGGCTGTTCTTTGCACACTGAGTTTCACATATGGAGGCAATGGAACTTCGATTGCTTTGCCCCCCTCCATCTCCTCTAGTGCATTTGGTCTTAGGTGGTCGGGGTATCTCATGATCACTATCCGATCTTACTTCTGACTTGAAATCAAACTCTCAGTCTTTGCTAAAAGAGGGAGTCTCTCCTGGAGGTCGCAGCTCCAATAGTGATTCCGTTCTGAGTACTGGTGTGACACTTGGTTGGGCAAGACCTACTCCTTCATAATCAATCACTCCTATGTGCTCCAACTAGGTGTGATCGTAGCCCATTTGCATGACTCCTTTCTTGATTCTGAAGATGGTCTTTTTCTACGGTTTGGAGTCTTCCCGTATTTGTTCAATCTCATGTCCCTTAGTGTCGTACTCTATTATGTTGATCTCTTCTTCGCTCTCATCACGCTGGAGGAACAACAATCTTTGTACTCATCATCGAGAATTGTCCTCATCCAACTGCATGTCATCTCCTAAGTGCAGCTCCTTGTCATTGGTGGCTAAGGCCCAATTATACATCAAGTTTAGGTCGTGCACCTTGGTCCATCACCACTTGGGTTCATCCAAGAGATCCTTGAGAGGTTTAAGATTTGCGGCTGGGTTACCAATTGATTTTTCCATCGGGTGCTCTAAGATCTCATGGAGGTCTTGTTTATTGTTCAGAAGAAGTGGAATGTGACCAGAGATGGGTCGCCCATGTGAGCTCCTAGCCATCATGCAAATTGGTATTGAGGGCGTGTGACCAAAGGCTTTCCGACTACCTTAGCAACTTGCTCATATTCCTCGTTATTCGAGAATGGCAGATAGATTGTGGCTAGCACATGCATCCAATCTCACTCATCCTCATGGAAAGGGATATACTTAGTTAGTGGCCCGTATGATTCCCAATCTAAGCGTCACCCTTGAGCATAGCTGAGATAGTGTCTAGGTCGACTGGTGTAGTCTTCTAAGTATCCATCTCCACTCTTACCACTTCCTTCTGATTGCCCAAGAAAATTAGACCGCTCCCTAGCCTTCTATGAATCTGCATTGTGCATCAAGAGTCGGCCTAATAGGATATCATAATCCACTCCTTCCATGACTATAAATTCCATAGAGAACCGAAATCTTGCGATCTTCAATGACCAATTTTTCAACACTCCAAATGGCTTTACCTTCATTCTGTTAGCCAGCATGACATTAAACCTAGCATTCTCGATAGGTGGATTACCCCAAGCCTCAAGTATTGTGTAGCTAAGTACATTGACTCCTACCCACGTGTCTATAATCCCTTTTCTCATGGTATCACCTAGAGCTAGGACCGGCAAGACCACGTGCATTTCAGTGCCTTTCTAGAAAGCATTAACATGCAAGAACTTGGGCTTTGTATTTTTCTTACTACGTCGAGGTCTTGCAAGTCACCGACAGCTTTCTCTATCGATCCCTCCACACATTGCTATAGCTTCTTCCATAGTGTCGAATGCTACCTAGGCAGATCTCCTAGGCTCACAGTTACAAGAGTGGTCACTAGCATCGTGAGAAGATTGCTAGCCACTTGCTTGCCTCCTAATTCTACGCTCCTTAGCCAATGTCCTTGACTAGTTTGCTAGCCCATGGTGTTCAAGCTCTGTCTTGGTAGCACAATTTGAGGTGCGGATGCATCTCTCAGTCGTGTGTGGGAGAGACTAGTGTGCTTATACTAGAGAGATCATCGATCTCATCCTACAAGATGGGCTCAGCATCCTTTAGGTGTTCCTGGGCTTCTCATAGATTCCTTGACCTTTTCTATGGCTTTGAATTGGCACTTCAGGTTGTGGTACTCCCCTACCTTAGCACTCCCTTTCTCAGTAGTTTTTGGAGTGGATGTTTTTGCCTCACCGTCCATGACTTTCATTTCGACAGGCATGTTGTTGACAGTCAGTTTTTAACATGACCTTTGCTTCACTTTTCTTTTTTCTTCACCTATTAATTTTCTTTCCAATTGAGGCTACATCCAAGTTACTGGGCCTTGGCAATGATATGCGGTGTGCTTCATCTATGCATGATTCTAACATGCAACAGGATGGGCATGGCCTCCCTGTCGAGTGTCTCGATGCCAAACAACCCCAATGGAATTGATGGTACCATTTCCAAACTAGAGAATGGTCTCCGCCTAGGGCAATCGACAAAAAGGTGAGTGATTCCACACTCAACGCATCTGAGATTAGCCTAATCTCAATTGGCTTTCTCCCTCTTGGGGCAGTGCGAAGAGATGTGTCCTGGGTGACCACAAGTCCAACAAGGCTCTTGGGTTTGCCATCCTAAGACTCTCCCTCTCCCTCTTCCTAACGCCATCACCAACATTGGTCGATAGTCCATGAGAACTAGATTTCCCTCTTCATCGGGTTCACATAAGGCTCCTCATCATTCGGTTCCTCTACGTAGTGGACTTGATCGTCGCTTGGTGGATGGGTTACGTAAGGTCTAGGAGGCCTAAGTATGCCTGTGGGATTGATCTCTATCCTAGGGATGGCTGGCTTTGCATAGTTAGGTGCCGAAAGGGCCAATAAGGCTCTTCTCCCAAAGAAATTCAAAGGCATATTTCCCTAGGTAAGGCTAGTTGTAAGGCTGTGAGTATGGGAGTCTCCACATTAGTTTGCATTACATGGCATCATGGCTGAACCTTCTGCAATTGGCATAAGATTGGGACCGGTCCTAACACTCAGCTAGAAGGTGGTTTTTGCCACAATACACACATTGGATATGTGACCACGTAGGTCTCCTAATTATTTCTTGTAGTCTGGCTAGCTCTATTTTCATCTTTGCTAGCTCCGGGCTTGGGTCACCAGTTCCCTTCCCTTTACCTTGGTTGCTTAGACCTGACCGTTTGCTAGTTGGTCATCCACTCATATGGCCTCTTCAAAGTCCCTAGCTAGTGCATCTCTCCTGCAAGCTTGAGTTTCCTGCTAAGGCCTTGTAGAGTTCCTCACTGCGTATTCTGTTGATGAACGCTATGGACATCACTCTCTCGATGGGTCTCTCATTTTAGTGGTGGGGATTCTCTTATAGAGACTCCGCATGTGAGTAATGTAGTCTCCCTAATGTCCTTTTTGTTCCCCTGCTTGACATTCATTAGCCGCACAATAATATTATCTAAGTACTTGACCTCCAAGAATCTCTTAATGAAGAGACTCTTGAGGTCATTGAAATTGTTGCACTCCCTAGTAGCATCTAGGCTTGTGTACCATGTCCTACCCTTATCACCTAAGCATAGGCTGAAAGCTTGTGAGTGCTAAGCAAGATCCGTGAGGCCGTTAGCCTTGCAGACCTACTCAAACTACTCTACAATTGTTGTTTCATAACTGTAGGGATCCTTGATAGGCTCTTGGAGCCTTGGGTAACTTCTAATCCTGCAAGCAATAATATTGCTAGTGCTGTTGTGCTTTGTTCTGCCAATGTGTTGTCTATTAGTCGCTTCGTGAGAAGCTCGCTTAGCTACCTCTAGCACTCTTTCCCTCATTGTGTTCGGTCTTGTTTGGTTTTTATTTGCTAGGGCTAGCACACGGACTTCTCGCATTTCAATGTCTAGCCATAATCTCCTAGTCTGTTATTGTTGGTTGTATGCCACTATGCTTTGCAAGGATTCCCACACCAGCTTTATTTTCTCCTCAAGGTTTGCTATGATGTCTTATGATAGTCTGCCATGGTGGTCCCATTGGAAGAGAGGGAGAGAGATAGAGTGGAGCGGAAGATGAGCCTTAGCTCATTGTTGTTCTTCTTCCATTATTCTTCCATCATACTAACGAAAAGAGACTTACACACATAGGTATGACTAACCAAGACTAACTGTGGTTAAGTCATTGACTACACCGACTTATTGAATGTCACACACGTGTATAGCTGTATCTAGTTAATGTCAGGTCACACACATAAAGATAGACTAACTAAAGAGTAACTGGAGCTTGATATTCTAACACTTTCCCTCAAGCTCAAACCATCTGATAAACTCCAAGTAGCTATCAGAAGTATATGAAGTTTTCTTTACCAAGAGACTTGGTAAATATATCTACTACTTGGTCTTCAGTCTTCACATGAATCAAGTCACTCTGTCCTGTAAGATCCATTTCTCTAATGAAATGGTAGTGAGCCTCAATATGTTTGGACCTAGCATGGTAGATAGGATCGCTAGCCAACATAACACTGCTGAGGTTATCACAATGCAATCTCACTCTACTTTCTAGCTGTATTCCCAAGTCTTTCAACAGTTTCATCAACCAAACTGCTTCGCAAGCCATTAAGGCAGCTCCTCTATACTTAGCTTATGTACTAGATAATGCAACAGTAGGCTGTTTCTTACTCTGCCAACTGATCATACTACTACCCAATCCAAATGCATAACCGCTGGTTGACCTCTTGTCATAGGCACTGTTGAGTGTTGAAATGACTTGTTTTTTTGGCTGATTTTTGTTGTTTTTGAGAGCTGAATGGTTGATTTTATGGGATGATTGATTGATTTGGAAGTGGTTTGAGAGTGTTTTAGATGATATTGATTGTGTCTTGGAAGTTCATGATGTTTGTTGATGGTTCTGTGATGTTCTGATAGGTTCTGAATGGTTCTGTATACCTTCTGTTTTGTTCTGTTTTGGTCTGTTTTGTTCTGATTATCTTCTGTAAGGAGGGATGAAGTATTGATTGATGAAGATTGAGATATTGTGAAAGTTTATTGAATGGTTTGTGAGAGTTTGAAATGGTTTGAGAGTGAGTTATGAGGTTTTGATAACCTTCTGTAACCTTCTGTAGGTCTTCTGTAGAGCTTCTGTAGACTGTTCTGTTTCTGTTCTGTTCTGTACTGTAGCTGTTCTGGTACTGTTCTGTAGACTGTTCTGTATGCTTCTGTAAGTGTTCTGTGGAATGTATGTGTGACTTTGGGAAAGTTTTGTAGCCTTGGAAAGAGGTGAATACAAGTGCAAAAGAGCTGAAAGAAGTGGAAGAAGTAGCTGCTGAAGACTCAAGAGAAGACTAGAGTGAAGTGACAGTAGTGAGTTGTGAAGAGACACTGTAGTGGCTCTGGTGACTCTTCATATCAGACATACCTCTTGGGAGGGGTATCCACGACCTAAGAAGGATTATTGAGAGTGATTTTGAGAGATTGTAGTGAGGATATGATGTATTATTGATGGAGTGAGAGAGAGAGAGTCAGAGATAGCCAATTCTACTGAAACAGAGTGATTGTATATGAGAGATTGAGAGAGAAGACTATGAAGATATTGAAGATGAATACTATGTGATATATTTCCATTCAAAGATGGTGTACTCCTTTGCTTTCTTTGTTCTATTGGTGGATTTTATGAAGATATTGAAGAAAATGGTTGATTCTATTAAAACCGTGGGAGATCTACATGATGCTGCATGAAGATTTGTTGTGCCTGGTGTTCTTTTCTTCATTTTGGTCATATGAAACATGATAAACAAGCTTGTTGATGTTACAAGATAGATTTTCTTGCAAGAGAATTCCCTTTTCCTTGGTGTTCCTCTCGGGGCTCCATGTTTTTGGTGCGCAGCCGGGGAATCTTGCCATCAACAAGCACCAAAAGAGGCTGAAAATGAAGGAAATGGCATTGCCAAGAAGAGAAGAATTCAATGGATGTTTGTAAAGTTCCTTCTTCCACTGAAGAGTTGGAATTTCTCATAATCAAAGCCACTTTCCACAAAAAGTTCATCCCACAATGGCGGAAACACATCACCATCATGATGCATGCTCTATGTGGTGGACAGTTTCCTCTTCCTGTTGAAGCAGCAGAAACTTGCATCTTGGTGGCAAACTGTTTGGGAACAAACTGAAGAGCAGAAACAGAGAGAATGACCATCCATGGAAGATTTGGTATTCATTGAGAAGTTTCCAGACAACATCAAGTGGGAGATTGTGAAGAAGCTTCAGGAGTCTTGGTCTGTAGAGGTTCACAAAGACAAGAAGGAAAAGAGTTGGAATTTGTTCGTGGACGCTCAACAGCAAGATACATGGGATGCTTGGTGTACTGATAATCTTCTGTTTGTTCAATTAGCAACCCACTGGAAGTTGGTAGACAGAGTGTTTTTCACAACATACACTATTGAAACCATCAGAAGCTGGCATTACTATGATGATGGTACCACCACAATGCTCAGACGTATGCATTTTGACATCTTCAGAACCGAATACTTTCCTCTGTGTAGTGGCATGAAAGCAGAATTCAGGGACGTTGAAAAGAAAGAAGTAGAAGAAATGTTGGCAAGAGAGTCCTCCAGAGACTGAAGCCTTCTGTTAACCCTCTGGGAAGCACTAACAACATAGTGGAGCCACACCCCTGATGAATGACGCAATAAAGAGGCAAGCGTTAGAACGAGTCCAGAGGTACGTGAGAAGAGAGAAAGCAAAAATCAGAGCCGAGAGCGAGCTCGCAGCAGAAGCCGCCTTTGACGCCCTTGCGGAACTCTTTACAGAAGTCCCAATGGCACATCAAGCCCTTCCTCCTCCTGCTGGAGGTCCACTTCCAAGCCAGATCTGTCCTGGAAATGTTGATGACAGGCCAGCGAATGTAGTCCCATTGCCAGTTTTTAAGGGAGAGTACAATGAAGACCCCGATCTTCATGTAGCAGAGTTTATGGTAGCGTGTGTGGCTAACAATGCCAGAACCCCTGAGCATTGGTTAGCAATATTCCCCGCCACTTTCAAGGGCGCGGCGTTTCAGTGGTATGAGAGACAAGCAGCAGGAACTTTTGGCACATGGGACGACCTGAAGTTGGCCTTCCTCACTAAATTCAGGCGTGAAGGTTTTGAAGAGCGGATGAGAGAGGAATTTATGAACCTAAGTCAGTCCTCTGGAGAAAGAGTGGAAGCCTATGTCTCACGAATGGAATCCATCCTGAAGAGATGGACTAACCATAATTTAGATGATGGCATTCAGAAGGGAGTGTTTCTCAGAGGATTACAACCAGAAGTCCGTAAGTTTGTGGAGCTGCAAAGACCAGCCACCCTGCAAGCTGCAACAGAAGGTGCAAGACTGTACGATGAAGTGGAAGCTCGATTAGTGATGAATTCAGGAAGAGGAGTCCCACCTCCTCTGATGCCAGGAATGATGTATCCACCAAATGCAGTCCCAGGGACTGTTCCCTACCCCTACCAACAGATGCCCCCGGTATCACAATACAGTGCACCAAATCCACAGTGGCCACAATCCATGCCTCAAATTATGGTTCAACCACAACAACAATGGTCCCAACCAATTTCCTCAATGACAAATCAGCAGCAACAGTGGAATCCTACCAACTGGAGCCAACAGCCAACAGTTCAAACAGGAGCTCTGAATCAGAACCAGAACAGAGACCCCTCTGTACCAGCCCAACCTGTTTATGCAGTGATTACAGAGACTCCTCAAAACCCTCCTGCCAGTACGTCAAGAGGAGAAAGCTTGAAGGATTATTTATCTAACTCAGTTGCAAACATAAAAAAGGAGTTGATGGATGTGATTACAGAACAACTACATACATTGAAAGTGAATGCCGCTAGCATATCCAATGTTGCAGGAGTAGGAAGAGATGTGATGCGGTCAAACACTTGGTGTGGTAAGTGTCATCAAGCAGGCCATTTAGCCACTGAATGTACACGAAAACCAACCATCCCTGGAGCCTTCTGTTCCTACTGTTTGCGGAAGAACCATACAGAGGACATTTGCTCTCTGAAGGAGATGCATGATAGGAGAAGGAAGGAAGAAGACGCAAGATTCAACTTGCTGGAATCCAAAATGACAACACAGGATATTGGACCCAAGCCTAGAGAGTTTGGTCCTAATTTCGGACCCAGAAGATTTCCCTCCCAAAGTTACAGAGGAAGACAGTCTGGCGGTGGTCAGAGATCAGAAGTGGAGTGTTACAGATGCGGAGAAAAGGGACACATCTCACCAAATTGTCCAAATCCTCGAAG
This sequence comes from Lygodium microphyllum, assembly GCF_053477565.2. NCBI lineage: Eukaryota > Viridiplantae > Streptophyta > Polypodiopsida > Schizaeales > Lygodiaceae > Lygodium > Lygodium microphyllum. Next base: position 2,650,289 of record NC_141146.1, on the reverse strand, counting down.
GTCAGTGGATTACAAGCCCTTATGCAGTAGATGCAAAGGAGAAGGCCACACTGCAAAAGACTGCCCAAGCCCAGCCCCAGTGAAAAACAGTGCTACTGATAGTCCGTCCAAGGCTCAAGAGCCTACCTCCAATTTAGTGGAATTGGAAGTTGCTGCCATCACGCATGCAAAGCAGAAGGAACCACCTATCCAGAAAGAAAATAACCCTCCTGCCAGAACAGTGAAGTTCAATCTTCCACCAGAAGAACAGAACAGAACAGAGCCTAACAGTGCCGTACAGAGCCCTACAGTGCCACAAAGAGTTACAGAGACAGTTACAGAGATAGGACCAGAGGTCCAGGATACAGAAGAAGAGGAAGTGCCACAAGTGGCAGAAGAAGTTCCTGTAATTCCTCTGTTGGAAGAAAGAGGGAAAATGAAAATGGGTGTTGCCCCATTCCCTAATCGGTTAGAGAAGCCAGTGGATCCTATTAAGGAATACGATCTGGTTAGAGATCTAGATACCTTTAAACCAAACCTTACATTCCGACAATTATTGATGTTGTCCCCCAGTTGCCGGAAAAGGTTCAAAAGTATACTGACAAGAAGACGTGGCTTAAGGATTTCTCCCTCAACAGCAACAAAGCCCAACAAGGCTCCAGAGCCTGTAAAAGAAGTGGATGTAGCTAATGCTTTCCTAGATCCAGGTACTCCAGAGACTGGTGTGTGGATAGAAGGCTGCTTCATTGCAAACGCACTGATTGATGGTGGTTCATCAGTAAACATTATGACGGATGTGACAATGAAGGATCTAGGCCTACAAGGTGTGCAACCCACCCAATGGCTCATCAGACTGGCGGATCAGAGTAGAATTAAGCCTTTGGGCATTCTTCCATATGTGAAGACTACAGTGGCTGGAAAAGATTATTGGCTAACCTATCTGGTGGTGAAGCCAAACTCTTATGGTACATCTTATCCTCTGTTACTGGGCAGACCATGGGTTTTTGAAGCCCGAGCAAGGACGGATTGGTTCAAAGGAACCTTGACCTTGGGTAGAGGACCCAGCAAAGTGGTGCTGAAACTGTATGGTTCTCAAAAAGGACATGGATCCACCTCCTTGGAATTATCTTCTGACTCCCCTAATGAGGCTACAGATGGAACATCAGCAGACGAAGATGCTGTCAAACAGATCCTTCCCAAGAAAACAGTGGCACATTCCTTAACAGTGGATACTGTAAGCCGACTTCCAAAAGAGGCAAAGCCATTATCAATGGGTGAATACTTCCTGCCTGAACCAGGAATGACTTCTGAAATCACTTCTGACAGTGAGATAGAAGCATGTATGTACTGTTCTCCCTGTTACATGGCCATAGCAGAAACAGAGATAGAGACAGGAGAGGAAACAGAGAATCTATTCTTCTGTTACAGAGCTCCTACAAAGGCAGAAGCAGAAGCAGAAGCAGAAGCAGAGACAGAAGCAGAAGCAGATACAGAGACAGAAGAGGATGGATATGATATGGACGAAGAAGATTATGAAAGTGAAATGGAAGGGTCTATCCCACCTGAAGAGGATACATTTGAAGAAGAAGTTCCAGAAGCATCAGAAACAGACAACCTCATGCTATGGGACAGAATGGTGATGGTACCATTTGGTCTAGTAAATGGATCTTCTCATATGCAAAACTTTTATAAGGGATGGATTAAGAAGAACAAGCCGTCTTTCAAGAGTGGCTCCTGCCGTCCTACCCCATCCTTGCCAAAGAAAGATGATGATGATGCACCGTGCCAACAAGCACCAGTCCCACCAATCCAACAGGCATCAGAAGGTCCCTGTTATGTGACGTTCCTGGATGTATCATCAGAAGATGAGTCTTCAAGCCAAGAGGTAATTACTCTTCAAACCAAACCTGAAACAGCTTTAATCCCATTCCAACATCTCAAGGAGCAACCTAAGTCTCCACCAAAAGAAGAAATTGGTTCTAGTGGGACATCAGAAGAGGACACCACTCCCTTGAAGGAGTCGGATCTGTACCCAGAAGCAGTCCGTGGGACCTTCATCCGTGAAGTAGAAGGTGAAAGGCAGTTAACTTTTGTGGATGCGGAAGGCACTGAACGCCACTTGAAGGTGGGTAGCAGTCTCCCAGAAGAGGAGTTGTCAACCTTGTACAACTTGTTGAAAGAAAATTTGGACGTGTTTGCATGGTCCTACAAAGACCTAAAGGGGATTGATCCCACAATATGTCAACATCATATTGACTTGGAGCCTGATGCCAAGCCAGTACGGCAACGACAGAGGCGAATGAACCCGAATTATTCCACATTGGTGAAAGCGGAGCTGCTGAAGCTTCTGGAAGCCGAGTTCATCTATCCAGTGGCGAACAGTGAATGGGTTTCACCCATCGTGGTTGTACCCAAGAAGAATGGAAAATTGCGAATATGTGTGGATTTCCGAAAGCTTAATTCCAAGACGAAGAAGGATCATTTTCCTATCCCTTTCACAGACCAACTGTTGGACACAGTGGCAGGACATGAGCTTTATTCTCTTCTGGATGGATTCAGTGGATACAACCAAGTCCAAATCGCAGAAGAAGACCAACCCAAAACAACCTTCACTACAGAATGGGGGACCTATGCTTACCGAGTGATGCCATTTGGGCTCTGCAATGCCCCTGCTACTTTCCAACGAGTCATGATGGCTGCATTTCAGAATCATCTGCATGACTTTATCGAGGTATATTTGGATGACTTTTGTGTCTATAGTTTGATCAGTGAACACTGGGGACATTTGGAGCAATGCTTTGATCGATGCCGGGAGTATGGGATTTCCCTCAACCCCGACAAATGCATCTTTGGAGTTTGTTCCGGAGTCCTGTTGGGCCACATTGTCTCTGCACAAGGGATATCAACAGACCCTGCAAAGATTGAAAAGATCGCAGCTCTGACAGCACCCACCAACCTCAAACAGTTGAGGGGATTCCTAGGCCATGTGGGTTACTATAGAAGGTTCATAGCCCATTTTGCGACAAAGGCAACTTCCTTGCACAAGCTTCTGAGGAAAGATGCAGAGTTTACTTGGACGGAAGAATGTGACAAAGCCTTCCATATTCTGAAGCAATGTCTGATTGAGGCACCCATTCTGCAACCTCCTGATTGGACGAAAGAGTTCCATGTACACACTGATGCATCAATTGAAGGTTTAGGTGCTGTCCTGTGCCAAAAGGGCTCCTCGAAGTTGGATCAACCGATCTATTACGCAAGCCGAAAAGTCACTGATAGGGAACGGAACTATACAGTGACCGAGCTGGAGTGCTTGGCAATGGTGTTTGCCCTGGAGAAGTTTCGCCATTACCTCCTATCTACCCACTTTAAATTTTATGTGGATCATGAGGCCCTGTCCTTCTTGATGAACAAAGCAGATGTGAAGGGACGAATGATGAGATGGCTCCTTTTATTCCAGGAGTTCGATTTTGAGGTGATTACTAAGCCTGGTCGTTCCCATGTTCTGGCTGATCATCTGTCGCGTATCCCACAAACTGCAGACGAGGAGCAAGATGATCCAGACCTCCCTGATGCTTCCCTATTCTTGGTAGAAACTGTAACTCCCTGGTATGCAGACATTGCCAATCTGCTGGCAACCCAACAGTATCCTCCTGGCATTTCTAGTCGGGAGAGGAAGAAGCTTATGCTAGAATCAGCCCCATACACCCTGCTAGGTGGTGCACTGTACAAGAAAGGCAAAGATGAAGTGCTTAGAAGATGTGTCGCAGGAGAAGAGATTGGGATTGTTCTGAAGGCTTGCCATGACGAGCCATGTGGAGGTCACTTTGCAGGAGAAGCTACAGCCAGGAAGGCTCTGCTAGCAGGTTATTGGTGGCCTACCATTCATAAGGATGCCTATGATTACTGTAAAAGATGTGATGCTTGTCAAAGAATGGGGAAACCCACGAAGACAAGTGCCATGCCATTGCAACCTATCCTTCCGTTGAAGCCGTTTGAGAAGTGGGGCATTGACTTCGTAGGTCCGATCGATCCTCCTACCAGAAGGAAACAGAACCGATACATCCTCGTATGTACGGATTATGTCACAAAGTGGTGTGAAGCTAAAGCCCTAAAGCGGGACGATGGTAACAGCGTGGCCCTGTTCATGTACGAGAATATCATCACCCGTTTTGGCAGTCCCTTAGAGCTGGTAAGTGATAGAGGCACGCATTTCCTCAACAAAGTCATGGAGGAGTTGACAGAGTTGTATAAGATCCGCCATCGCAAGTCCACTCCTTATTACCCTAGAGCCAACGGCCAAGTCGAAGTCACGAATCGCATCCTCTGCTCGATCCTGACAAGAACGATTGCCGCACATCGTCGTGATTGGGACGATCGACTTACAGAGGCCCTCTGGGCGTACAGAACCTCCCATAAAGCAGCAACGGGACAGACACCCTTCCAGCTGGTGTATGGAACAGAAGCTGTTTTTCCTGTTGAACTAGAATTACCCTCTTTGAGAGTGGCTATCAAAGAGCATTTGGGGGAAGATAATTCACTGCAACGCCGTCTCCTGCATTTGGAATGTTTGGACGAAATTCGTCGGATGGCTCTACAGTGCATGGAAGCCACGCAAGCTCGACGTAAGGCTTACCATGACAGTTTCATCAAGCATAAGGAGTTCAAAGAAGGTGATTTGGTCCTAGCCTATGATTCACGCTTTGGCAAGTTTCCTGGCAAGCTTCAACAGCGGTGGATGGGCCCCTATAAGGTACTTGCCGTCAACCCTAATGGCTCTGTCCAAGTACAGACCGTTGATGCCTCTGATGATCCCTTTCTGATCAATGGATATCGCCTGAAGAAGTACTTCCCTCCTTGGGGATCTTGACAATTACGGACACTTGATCTTTTCCCTCGTTGGCGCGGCTGTAAAATATTACACGGCGCAGCGAACAGAATCTGAGAAAGAGATAGAGAGTACACAACAGATAAGAGGAGAATCAGTAAAATTCTTTAACTCCAAACAACTGATACAAAGATGGCTCTGTCCACCCGTGCGCTTCCACTGAGTGAAGCTTAGATGGCGATCTAGACAGAAGATAGGCGAAGAGCTTAAGGCTAGCTGGAACAACAACTCTGACTGGGTGAAAGATGAGTGTAAGATGGCTGCGAAGGGGTTTAGCTTTTATAGCCCGCGTAGGTCGTTAGGTCGGCCTGCTGACCGACCTACCATATGAGCCTCCACTAGTCGGCCAGGGAATATTCCAGGGAATATTCCCTTTACCATTGGGCCGGGGGCGCTGCCCCCGGACCCCCGCCAGGGGGGCCGCTGGCCCCCCTGGGACCCCCCAGCCAGGGGCCGCTTCCGCGGCCCCCGGACCCCACAATAGGGGCCCCTTTTAACTCCCTTACTACGCAACTCAATGCAATGTGCCTCGAGTTGCTACCAGCTTAACCACTCTGTCTAACCCAAAGATTAGACCCACAATGGTCACCTTTTTGCCATCCGGTCACATAGACCTCATCTGATATACAAGTCAGGACTCCACCAATGTCCGGGCTCACACTTGGCTTCTCCTCATAATGGGGGCCTTACAACTTTGAGCACCATGGATCATTGGTAGTACCTAATGAGGGTGGGGCATTGATCATATCTAACACCCCCCCTCAATGTCCACCCATAGGTGAACTATCTCCTCGGCCCAATGCCGAGTCTCTGAAGATGAACTTGAAGCAGATCCTTCGTAAGTGCTTTGGTGAAGATATCTGCTCCATTCTCCTCTGTTGGACAGTAGACCAATTCCACTATCCCATCCTCCATCAAATCACGCACATAGTGATACTGGATCTCTATATGTTTGGTGCGTGCATGAAACACTGGATTTTTGGCAATGGCGATGCAACTCTGATTGTCACATCTCAGCACAGTTGGTTCTTCATCCTGCACTCCCATATGCCATAGAATCCTTCTCAACCATACGGCCTCACATGCAGCAAAACAAGCTGCCTTGTACTCTGCTTCGGTAGAAGACAATGCCACTGTTGGTTGCTTCTTACTAATCCAAGAGAAAATTCCTGAACCCAAAGAGAAACAATAACCAGAAACTGACTTCCTGGAATCAATGTCTCCTGCCCAATCTGAGTCACAGTTCCCCACAAGAGAAGTTCCGAAACTGTATGTGATACCATAGTCAAGAGTTTTCTTCAAGTATCTGAGCACCCGCATCCCAGCCTTCCAATGACTCTCATGAGGTTTGTTTGAGAACCTGCTCAAAACACCAACAGCAAAACTGATATCTGGTCTGGTGTTACACAAGTAGATCAGACTGCCGACCAACCTCCTATACCTCCCAATGTCTGCTAATGCTGATGTATCCTCGACGGATAACTTTGCATTCACCTCCATAGGTGTAGCTATCTCCTTGCACTCGGTCATGCCAAATGCCTTCAAGATCTCCCATGCATACTTCTTCTGAGAGATGAAGATCTTTCCTGGCTCTTGCCAGACTTCAATCCCCAAACAATAGTGCAGCAAGCCCAAGTCTGTCATTTCAAACTCAGAACTCAAAGCCTTTCGAGTTTGGTTGATCATATCTTCATAGTCACCTGTAATAAGAAGGTCGTCCACATATAGGACAATCACTACAGACTTTTTACCATCCCTGTAAACATACAAGTTAGCATCTGAGGCACATCTTTTGAAGTTTAGGTTTAAAAAGAACCTATCTATCCGCTGGTACCATGCTCTAGGGGCTTGTTTCAGCCCATACAATGCCTTCTTCAGTTTACACACTTTGTTCTCAGAATGGGGGGCCTCAAACCCTGGTGGCTGAGCCACGTACACCTCCTCCTTGAGGTCACCATTTAAGAACGCTGACTTAACATCCATTTGGTACACTGGCCACTTCTTGTGGGCAGCCACTGCAAGTACCGTGCGAATAGTGGTCATTCTGGCAGTTGGGGCAAATGACTCTTGAAAATCAAACCCTTCAACTTGTGAAAATCCTTGGGCAACCAGTCTAGCTTTGTACTTTTCTAAGGTACCATCAGCCTTGTACTTTACCTTCCAGATCCACTTGGTGCCAATAATCTTCCGCTTTGCTGGCCGATCCACTAGCTCCCAAGTGTCATTCTTCATTATGCTGTCATACTCCGCCTGCATAGCAGCCTTCCATGATGGATCTGCAAGTGCTTCTTCTAAGTCAGTTGGCTCCTTTACTTCTCTCATAATCTCAACCATCAAGGCCATGTTGACTATGTGAGCAGAAGCCCTCCTTTGCTCCTCTATTCTCTGAGACCTCCTTGGTCCGTCTGCCTTCTCCTCAACAGATGCAGGCCTAGGATTATTGTGGTCATAGAGCTGCTTCACCCAGCGCGGCAATGGCTTTTCCGGTGGGGTGATGTCAGGTTGGTGAACTTTTTCCTCATCATCTGAAGATGATGCTTCCTCCTCCTTAAGGATAGGGATAGCTCTCGGGACAGGTTCATAGTGGACTACTTCTTCGCTTGATGATAAAGTGGAAGACCTTGCCTTCTCCTCCTCCACTGTATGCGGCTCCTCCTTGAACACCACATCACGGCTCGCGATGATCTTCTTTGCCTCTTGGTCATATAACTTGTAAGCCTTCTGCTCATCACTATAACCCAAGAAGATACATTTTCTGCTTTTTGGTTGTAACTTGTTTCTCTTCTCATCTGGAACATGTGCATAACATTCACATCCAAAAATTCTGAAATGTGAAACAGATGGTTTCTTACCAGTGTAAGCCTCATGAGGTGTTTTTCCCTTGAGAGCCTTTGTGTAGCTCCGATTTAGAATGTAGACTGCAGTATTAACAGCTTCAGCCCAAAAATGGTTAGGCAATCCCTTGCCCTTTAGCATGCATCTTGCCATCTCCACAATGGTACGATTCCTGCGTTCCACAACACCATTCTGCTGAGGTGTGTGAGGCGTCGTCAATTGACGCTTGATCCCTTTGCTCTTGCAAAAGCCTTCAAACTCCTTTGAGTTGAACTCACCACCACCATCTGTTCTAAATTTCTTCACACTTTTCCCTATTTCATTCTCAACAAGTATTAGCCATTCTTTAAACTTACCAAAAGCTTGAGCCTTATCACGAAGGAAGTACACCCACATCTTCCTACTGTAGTCGTCGACAATCAACATAAAATAAGAAGATCCCCCCAAGGCCTGTGTAGGCATCTTACCACACAAGTCAGCATGCACCAACTCTAGAGGAGCATGTGCTCTATTCTTGCTTTCTTGTGGAAATGCCTTTCTTTGTTGCTTGCCCATCATACAAGCTTCACATGGTTCCTTCAATTCAGTTATTGTAGGTAGGTGAGCAACCATACCTTGCTTTTGCATCTCCTTCAATACTGCAAATCCGATGTGTCCAAACCTTTCATGCCAAAGCTTACTTGTGCCCACTCCAGCGGTGGCTGTAAGAGCACTTAGCTCATACAGGTTGTTCCTTCTTTCTCCTTTGCCAACAATTGTACCAGCACTATCAATAATTTCTGCACCTGTCTTCTTGAACCTCACTTCATGACCAAGATCAGTTATGGCAGCAACTGATAAGAGATTTCTCCTGATTTCGGGAACATACAACACATTTGAAAGCTTTTTGACTTCACCATTTGCAGCAACAAAAGAAATAGTACCTGTGCCCGCAGCAGGGCATTTAGCATCATTTCCAACCGTCACAGTGATGGATTCTTGTAGAGGCTGCATAGAACTGTATAGACCTTTCTTGTTGGTCATGTGACGGGAGGCCCCACTATCCAACACCCAAGAGTCAGTGGTAGATTCTTCTTGCGCCGAGGAGCACACTTCCTCAATGGTCGCCATGAATAATTCCAACTCTGCTTCAGCCGTATTGGCTGTCTCTTTCCCTTTAGTTTTAAGGGTACCATTCTTTTCATCTGCCTTCTTGACACGACAATCTGCAATTGCATGTCCTTTCTTCTTACAGTAGAAGCACTCTCCTTGAAACTTCTTCTTGCCGCCCTTTTTCTTTTTGTCACCATCATTTTTGGTGGAGGAAACACCTTTGCCTTTTGCATTGGCAGAGAATGCAGCATCTCCATTGTTGCTTCCTTCTCGGGCTTTCAGCCTCAACTCCTCCTCCATTAATAATGCACAAAACTCCTCAAAAGTCAAAGCTTGAGGTCTCACCTGAGTATTAAGGGCAGTTACTAGTCCATCAAACTTTTGTGGACAAATCCGAAGACACCTCCGAGCTAGCTCTTCGCTAGTCTTTTGTATCCCAGCGCCAGCCATCTGGTCGCGCAGATTCTTAATCCGAGTGATGAATGCTTCAACCGTCTCTCCTTCAGCAAACTTCTCCGCTGCTAGTTGATTCTCCAAGTTTTGAATCCTTGTTTGGTTTCGTGTTTCATACTGACTCCTTAGTACATTCCAAGCCTCTGACGCTTTGGTTGTATGCTGAATCAGAGTCAAAACACTGTCAGAACAGCTTGTAACTAAGGCACACAATGCATCTGCATTCCTTCGTTTCCAAGCTCGTAGAAGATCTGCATTCGGAGGAATCATCACACTAGGATTTGATGGGTCGGGGGTAGGCTGTGGTTCTGCGTCAGTCCCCAGCACAGTCTCCAGAAGCTCATAAGAATCAAGGATAGTTGTAATTTTGAACTTCCACAAGGTGTAGTTTGTACCATCTAACTTGCCTTCGCTGAAGGTTGGTGGACGAATCCTCAGTGTTTGAATAGCCGGTACAGCAGCACCACCTCCTGCACCGCTTCCTGATGCGCCAGAACTGCTTCCCGGAGTCGACATCGTTTCTCTTTGCTGTTGAAGCCTTTGCCTCTTGCACGCTCTCCGATCTCTAGAGCCCCCTGGGCTCTGATACCATGTAAAATATTACACGGCGCAGCGAACAGAATCTGAGAAAGAGATAGAGAGTACACAACAGATAAGAGGAGAATCAGTAAAATTCTTTAACTCCAAACAACTGATACAAAGATGGCTCTGTCCACCCGTGCGCTTCCACTGAGTGAAGCTTAGATGGCGATCTAGACAGAAGATAGGCGAAGAGCTTAAGGCTAGCTGGAACAACAACTCTGACTGGGTGAAAGATGAGTGTAAGATGGCTGCGAAGGGGTTTAGCTTTTATAGCCCGCGTAGGTCGTTAGGTCGGCCTGCTGACCGACCTACCATATGAGCCTCCACTAGTCGGCCAGGGAATATTCTAGGGAATATTCCCTTTACCATTGGGCCGGGGGCGCTGCCCCCGGACCCCCGCCAGGGGGGCCGCTGGCCCCCCTGGGACCCCCCAGCCAGGGGCCGCTTCCGCGGCCCCCGGACCCCACAATAGGGGCCCCTTTTAACTCCCTTACTACGCAACTCAATGCAATGTGCCTCGAGTTGCTACCAGCTTAACCACTCTGTCTAACCCAAAGATTAGACCCACAATGGTCACCTTTTTGCCATCCGGTCACATAGACCTCATCTGATATACAAGTCAGGACTCCACCAATGTCCGGGCTCACACTTGGCTTCTCCTCATAATGGGGGCCTTACAACTTTGAGCACCATGGATCATTGGTAGTACCTAATGAGGGTGGGGCATTGATCATATCTAACAGCGGCATTGTACTTCTTATGATGTTACTTCTGATAGCCGTTCTTCAATCACTCCTGATGAAGTGGACGCAACCCTCTGTCCCCTTAAAACCCCTTTTCAGCCTTGATCTCTTATCCTCTATTTTCCACCAGTGACAGTGGCGAGGTTGGTCTTGAGACATGGTTTTTCTACCATTCCCTTGCTCAATTTGGAGAGAAAAAAAAAAAACGAAAAAAAAAACAAAGCAAAACATATCGGTCATGGGAGAAAAGGACTTAGGTCCCTGTCATGCCGACCTATTCTTCGAGAAAAGGTGGAAACACCCTCGGGAATAAGGGAAAACAAGAAAAAGAAAAAGAAAAAGAAAAAAACAAATCTGTTATGAGAGAAAAGGAAGCAATTCCCTGTCATAGCAGGCCTCGTTCCAAGAAAAGGTGATAAACACCCTTGGGCGAGAAGCTGGCTGTGGAAAAGGTGGTAACACCCAGCAGTCCAGAAAGCGGATTCATTAATTGATATCCCCAGGATCCAATTCCGAAGCTGCCTCCCTTGGTACGCTGTGTCCTGGGTCTCTTTGCAAAGTGACTACCTGTCCTCTAGCAGACAACATGTTCCTATCCAATACAATAATCGATTTGATGGCTACCTCCCTGGGTACGCCTCTTTAACAACTGATGACGCGAACTTCATCGACAACCCCTTGAGTGATGTGAGCTTTCATCCTAACCGGATGGGGAAGTGAGTATGGTTGCCCTCCCTTCGCATACTCCTTCTGCACCATTTCCCCCTTGTCGATTCCTCAACCGGGTATGAGATATGGGTTTTAATCATTCTTTCTCGAGAGATATTAGTCATGGGGCGAGTGACTGTTCTTTCATCTCGTTTCAGTGACTGTGAGTTGAGTGTAGTATCCCTCATCATCATCGACGAATTTCCTGCGATTCCTTCCATCAGCTACCTCCCTGGGTGCTGCCGCGTGGTCCCTGCCATGACGAACGTGTGCCGAGAAGATGCCTTGGTCCCTCCAGCGCTGACAACCACAGTGGACGTGCCATCGATACTCAACCTTGATTTTTGACGAAACGGGCCAAGTTTATCTAACCCTACACTTTGGTTTCTTTGTGCCGGTCATGTTTTAAGTGTGGGGAAGTTAGTGGATGGTCTGTGGCGTGGTCCTAGGTCCCTGTTGCTCGGTTAACCCTATCCATTGAGGTCTTAAGTGTGGGGACGCGTCCCTGCGCGTCTATATTGCATATCTTCTGCATCTGCCTTAACCTGTTCATGCATGAATGCCTTGCCTTGCTTTTACCCTAATGGGATCCCTTCCCACCCTTCCGGTTATGTTCCACCCACCCTTGGGGCTGTTTCCCTGCAGTTTTCCTTCATTCCTTGATTTTGAGGTTTTTCCATGTGAATGTACCCTACGTTCACTGAAGTCCAAATCCAACCTCATAGCCCTATTCCTCCCGTTGAATTGACCATTTTTCCTTTTTACCTACCCCTATTCCGGTGCACGGTTTTTGAGTTATTAATTTTTGAAGCATTTTGCGTAATTTAGCCGGTTTTCCATGTGAATGTGCTTTTCTTGCTTCGGAACCATGTTCTGACATCATATCCCTGACAACCACTTTTCCCCTGACATTTTTCCTTTTTACTCCGAGTCATTCTGCTACACGGTTTGTCCAATATTCATTTTCCGGTTTTTTTAAGACTTTTTCCTGCGTTTTTTTGCTATTTTTCCATGTGAACCTGCCCTATTTGCATCGGAATTCCAATTTGATTTGACAGCCGTGTCCCTGTGCCTCCCCCCACCTTTTTCCTTTTTCCTCCACCCTTTTTCAACTTCTGGATTTATTATTATTAATTTTTAAATGTGTTTTCGGGAGTATTTTTGGAGTTTTTCACATGTGAACCCCTCTTACTTCCACCGGAACTGCGTTTTAACGTGTTACCCCTGTGCCACCCCTTCCTACAGACAAATTTCCTTCTTACTGCATGTCATTCCGGTGAATGGGTTCGCCCGATATTAATTTCCGATCCTATTTTCAGGGTTGTTTTTTGGGTTTTTCCCATGTGAACGCGTCTTATCTCCGTCGGAATTATGTTTTGATGTAATAGGATTGTCGGGCACATCTTTCTGCACAGTTTTCCTTTTTTCTGCACCTCATTCCGATGCACGGATTTTTCGCTATTAATTTTTACTTGCGTTTTTTGGTTCGTTTTTTGTGTTTTTTGCACGTGACCGCCCTTTACCCCTCCCGGAACCTCCTTCATATATTTTTCTTGTTTTCCCTCTGTCGTCCTGCCCACTTTTTGTTTTTACACTATGTCGTTTTGACGTCCGGATTGGGAGTTATTACTTTTTCTTTATTTTTACGTTTTTTCTCGCGCCCGTTTTGCGCGTGAACGCGCCCTTTTTCGATTTTACGAGTCTCCACGCGCCCCGGTCGTGTCCGTGTAACCCGCCCTGTCATCCCAGCGCCATTTCACTCCCGTCACGGCAAATTTTTTTACCCCGCCCCGCGCACGAGCGCGGGACGGGGGTACGCGCCCTTGCCCCCCACCCCTTCCCCCCCACCTGCCCACCCCATGGCCCCCCCATGGGCCCCCACCCCTTTCCCCTAACTGCCCACCCCTTCCCCCCAACCGCCCGTTTCTTTCTCTCTCTCTCTCTTTCTTTCTCTCCTCTCTCTCTCTCCTTCCTCCCCCCCCCCCGACGTCCGTGCTTCTCCTTCCCTCCTTTCTTCTCTTCTCCACCTCCTCCCTCCTGTGTGCCCAGCCCTCTCCTTCTCCACCTCCTCCTTCCCACGTGCCCTCTCCTTCTCCACCTCCTCCTTCTCACGTGCCCTCTCCTTCTCCCCTCCTCCTCCCGCCAGCGCCCTCCCGCCACCGCCTTCCCCTCCCGCCCTTCTGCCCCCCGCAGCAGCGCCAGCCTCCCCTCCTTCTTCGTTACCCCCCGCCATCTCCGCCTATCCCCGCCTTCCTCCTCTTCGCCCCTTCTTCCCCCCCCGCCATCTCCGCCTCCCCCCAGCCCGTCGCCTTCTCCTTCCCTTCCCCCAGCCCGCCGTGCTTCGCCAACGCCCCCCCGCCCTTCCGCCGCGCCGTGTTGCAGTCGCCAGGAGTCGCCGCCGCTGTCGCCAGGAGTCGCCACCACCACCTCCTCTCCCCACCACCACCTCTACCCTTAACTGCCTCCACTAACCCTATTCTGGTTAGTACACTAACCCTAGTTAGTTCAAACCTAACTAACCTAACTAAGAACACTAACCCTAGTTAGTTCAAACCTAACTAACCTAACCTAACTTAGTTGACTAACCCTAACCTAGTTAACTTACCTTAGTTGACTAACCTAACTTAGTTAGCTAACCTAGCCTAGTTGACTCACCTAAGCAACCTAGCCTAACCTGACTTGACTTAGGTAGACTAACATGACTTACCCCACTACCTAGACTTAACTGACTTATGCCTAACTGACTTATCTGATTAATGTGATTTAGGTGACTTAATTAATCACTACATTAATTTTTCCATTAAAAAAATTCAGAAAAATTTCTAAAAATTCCTTTTGCTTTTTGCCAATTTTTGAGAGTTTGTCCGCTGAAAATTACCTACCCTACAATTTCTGCAAATTCAATATTTCCTCATTTAACCCCCAAATTGCCAATAAATGTAGAAAATTCATTTAAAAATAGTGAAAAAATTCTAAAAAATTCTCAAAAATTCCCCTCACCTCCCTTGATCATTTTCCATTTATTCAACCATAAATACTCCCAACTTAACACAATAAAAAAATAATAAAAAAATAAAAAATAAACATAATCATACAAATAAAAAAAAAACCCACAACAACCAAATTAACCCATCCGCTAAGGTGTTGTTATTGTTGTTTCATCAGTGGTCTTTACTTTTCCTTTACTGGATTCACTTCTTTTGGGAGACTCTTCCGTGCGCATTTCTGCATTACATACACACCCCTTCCAGGTATTTATTTTATGTGCTTTATTTATTTTCATTTCCCCCTTAATCACAAATTAATTGTTAAAATGAACCCTTTAATTCACCCACAATTTCCACGCGCATTCGTGCTAAACACACATTCTTTTTAATTAAAATAAACCCGCCGTTCACTTAGCACGCGCTATGTGCGCTAAAGAGGCACTTTAATTTTTTAATTAAAAAGAACCAGCCGTCACATGAGCACGCGCTGGCAAAAAAGCGCTCCACATCACCTTAATTTGTAATCAATGAATTGCATTTAGAGACCCAGTCGGGAATCGAATAAACGCACCGTTTTAACCTAATAATTGGTAATTTAATTTTTAATAAGGAACCGCCGTTTTCTTGTTAAGGTTTATCACCTAATAAAAATTCACCTATTTTTTATAATTTATTAAAATTAACCCTTCATTAAATTAATTCCCCCCTCACTGCACTTACTTCCCCTTTTTACTGAACCGTTTCGAGGGATGGGTATGCGCAGTCATTAACGTTATTTTCCCTGGTCCAGTCTTGGTTTATCACAGATATAGTTTTGATATGTGTCAGATATGGTATTGTTTTGGTTTCCTGTCTTAGTTACGGTTACGGGTACGGTATGCAGTTTTTTTTCTTTTATTGCCTGATACGGGGGTTCTGGGTGTTTGTCTGATGTATCGCATGAAGCTTTCGGTCGCATTTGTCTCAAAGTCATGTCAAATTTTTTTGGATGTGGTTTGCTTGGGGTTAGTAGGTCGAGTCACGTTTTATTGGTAATTCTCTTATCCTTGGGTTTTTGTCTGTTGCTTTGCAGGCATTCTCCTTGATTGTCTGTGTTTGTGGTGTGTGTGTAACCATCTGAATGGCGCCTTCTCATGCTCCTCCCCCTATCCAGTACGTCCCATTAGTTAGTAGGGATTACTCTTCCCTACTTACTTTTGAGCTCCTCACGAAGGCGGGACTTGCTGCTTTTGTGGCCACTCCTTTTCCATTGCTTCCAGAGGATCCGTCCTTATGTGATGAGTTCCTGGCCTCTTACAGGAAGAAGACAGGCGTAGTCCAAGGCATGTCTATGACTTTGACATCTCGAGGCTTAGGGAAGGCTCTGTCTTTACCCTTCAAAGGAGAACCTTTTGTGACCACTCGTCAGCTCTTCTCTAATGAAGAGATTCTCAAGTTGTTGCAGAAGCAGACAAGGGAAGTCCTTGATATTAAGAAAGTGATAAACTCTTCAGGAGTTTCTTTTTCTATGATCACTGATCCCGTATGGAAGACGATCTGTCAGTTCCTTCAGGACAGGTTTATGCCTGCCAAAACGCCATCCCACTATTTGTCCAAAGAGCTTTTCACAGCTTCCAGGATGGTGCTGAAAGGAGTTGCTATTGATTGGAGCACTTACCTCCTTACTAAAATGGATCAGCATTTTGTTAAAGTCACCAGAGGTAATGTTACCAATGTTACATACGGATCATATTTGTCTGCCTTCTTGACCTATTCAGGTTTACAGAAGACTGTACCTCCACCTCCTCCATCAGATCCAGTACCTCCTCCTCCACCTTCAGAAGAGTCAGCACCCATTGACATTGAGGATGATGATTCTCCGCCTCCCCTGGTCATACAGCGCAAACGCTTGAAGAGGGTAGCGGATAAAGCCCCTGCTGTACTTCCCTCAGTGCCTATCCCTGCTACTTCTGGCAGTGAACTCCCTGGGTATCTCACTTGCAATAACCTGTTCCGAGCACATCGCGAAGGATCCTTGGAGATCTCAGTTCCTTCCCTGAACAGTCTCGTTTCAGGAGATGCCATTCCTTTCCTCTGCAAGGATATTCAAAGTTCCATTGAGTTGTCAGTGACAGCCTGTGTTCAACAGCTGTACGCATCTTTCTATGAGGAGCTCATGCAGTCCAAAGACCAGTTGCATAAGGCAACATCTGAGTTAGCTTCTGCTAAGGATACCCTAGCAGATTTATTTAAGCAAATGGAACAGCGCCAAATCCAGCAGTTGCAAGATCAGCTTGCAAAGTCCCGCTCTGTTCCTCCAAGCCCTCATGTTCCATTAATTCCTTCTCTTTCACAGCAGGACTTGGCTGCTCTACAGAGACAGGCTACTTTGTGCCCTCTATTCCAAGATAAAGTGGAAAGATTGCAGTCCAGAATGGACTTGTTATGGTCTACCTTTGAGCAGTTTCAGGAATATGTCTTACCAGACCATTCTTTCTTTGTCCGCTACCACTTACAGAAGTTGGTCTTCTATATGAAGCTTTCCACGATGGATTTACCTTTTCCAGAGGATGGCTGGAGTGGGGCTTGGTCTGCTGAGTTGTTGACAGAGGTAGTCAGAATGGTCTTTGAAGATTCTGTCACGCCAGATACCATGTTGATGTCATACATGTATCTCCGAGGAGATTTGTTAATTCCAGATGAGGTAGATATGGCATGGTATGTGGGGGATGTGGTCTTACAGGCTGTTTTATATGTCAATCATTTGGAGTTACGCATAGCTGATATGTTCCAAAGTTATTCCTCCAAAGTAGCTGATTGTCAGGATAGTTCGTGGCATCCCATGATTGATTCGGTGGTCCTAAATCAAAGACAAAACACAGCTCCTAGCTTTGCCCAGAGTACTAACCAACTGAGGATGGATCTATTAACCTATCTTTCCAAACATAATCCGTTTGATGCTACCTTCTTTGATGCCTATCATAGACGATCTCTCTTAGGACCTTCTGTTCCTACCCTCCTCTATTATCAACAAATGGCTCACCGCTATGCTATATATTTTTCCCTTTGTCAATCTAATTCCACAATTATTTTACCCCTTCTTTTCCAACCTTCATCTTTCCCTCAAATTCCTATTTTCACTTATTGTTCCTTTATTGAGGATAGGGTATTTTCCCCTTCTCCACCCTGTCCTTCACCCCTCATTAATGTACCCTCCACATTTCCTATTTATCAGTTAACACCGTTCCTTAGTGATTCCTTACAAATTTCTGCCACTCCTTCTTTAACCTTTTCTTCCTTTTATGATTTTTCCTATCCCTCACTTCATCCACTCTTTCTTATTCCATTACCCTCTCCTAGCACTTCCATATCTCAACCACCTCAGTTGGTTAGTGACTGTGACGGGTTTGATAATCAGATTTCCAGAAGAAGGGGATGGAGTTCGGATGATTGCCTTACAGGACCGCAGATTAATTGGCCAGTAATTCCAGGAGAATGGACAGCTTCCAGTCAAGCTTATCAGAATTATGTTCATTTTGCCCAATAGTATTCACAGTCTGCAGATCCCTCAGTGAGATTAACTGCTCACTTTGCTTGGTACCTGGCGTATATGCATAAGCACTCTCATAATGATTCAAAGCCTATTCCAAAGTTGTGCATGAATGTCAATGTTAGCATTGATTCCCAACAGCTGGAGATACTGTATTTTCATGCCCTCTGTTTGCCTAGCAGATACTTGGTCCTGTTGGAAAGGATGTGCTGTCTCCAATTTTTTCAAAATCCTCCTAAAAACTTTGTAGATGAATCTTTATCTATGGATCGATTCCGACAGCATCAATCTTTTAAGAGGGATCATCTTCATTGATGCCTTTCCAATGTATGGTGGAAGCTTTTAATGAAAAACTCTCTTTTTGAAGAAGTCATTCAGATGGTTGTGTTGTGTATTAGTGTTTGTGTTGTGAGTTCATTTATGTCAAACGAACGTGGTGGTTTCCTATGGGATTTCGTGTACGAGCTATGTTTTGGAGATTTGTGGTGATGGGGTCGTGGTTGGAGAATTGAAGCAGATGCAGATGCAGAAGAAGCAAACTCTTATATCCTTTACAAATTTGTGGTGATTTTTAGTTTGATAAGAGGTGTTAATGTATAAAGGGTTTTCCTTTCTTTGTATTTTTATATCCGAAACAGGTTATAAGTTGGGGTCGTGGTGGATGGATTCTTTGTGAAAAGATATTGAAGATCAAAGTTGAGCTTTTCCCTGAACTTGTATTCCCTTTTTCCTGGGTCGCGAGGACGCTTCCTTATTAAGTGTGGGGATATGTTGAGTGTTGAAATGACTTGTTTTTTTGGCTGATTTTTGTTGTTTTTGAGAGCTGAATGGTTGATTTTATGGGATGATTGATTGATTTGGAAGTGGTTTGAGAGTGTTTTAGATGATATTGATTGTGTCTTGGAAGTTCATGATGTTTGTTGATGGTTCTGTGATGTTCTGATAGGTTCTGAATGGTTATGTATACCTTCTGTTTTGTTCTGTTTTGGTCTGTTTTGTTCTGATTATCTTCTGTAAGGAGGGATGAAGTATTGATTGATGAAGATTGAGATATTGTGAAAGTTTATTGAATGGTTTGT
Organism: Lygodium microphyllum; assembly: GCF_053477565.2. Lineage (NCBI taxonomy): Eukaryota > Viridiplantae > Streptophyta > Polypodiopsida > Schizaeales > Lygodiaceae > Lygodium > Lygodium microphyllum. The sequence goes on along the minus strand of NC_141146.1, from coordinate 2,631,417 downwards.
GAGAGTTTGAAATGGTTTGAGAGTGAGTTATGAGGTTTTGATAACCTTCTGTAACCTTCTGTAGGTCTTCTGTAGAGCTTCTGTAGACTGTTCTGTTTCTGTTCTGTTCTGTACTGTAGCTGTTCTGGTACTGTTCTGTAGACTGTTCTGTATGCTTCTGTAAGTGTTCTGCGGAATGTATGTGTGACTTTGGGAAAGTTTTGTAGCCTTGGAAAGAGGTGAATACAAGTGCAAAAGAGCTGAAAGGAGTGGAAGAAGTAGCTGCTGAAGACTCAAGAGAAGACTAGAGTGAAGTGACAGTAGTGAGTTGTGAAGAGACACTGTAGTGGCTCTGGTGACTCTTCATATCAGACATACCTCTTGGGAGGGGTATCCACGACCTAAGAAGGATTATTGAGAGTGATTTTGAGAGATTGTAGTGAGGATATGATGTATTATTGATGGAGTGTGAGAGAGAGAGAGTCAGAGATAGCCAATTCTACTGAAACAGAGTGATTGTATATGAGAGATTGAGAGAGAAGACTATGAAGATATTGAAGATGAATACTATGTGATATATTTCCATTCAAAGATGGTGTACTCCTTTGCTTTCTTTGTTCTATTGGTGGATTTTATGAAGATATTGAAGAATATGGTTGATTCTATTAAAACCATGGGAGATCTACATGATGCTGCATGAAGATTTGTTGTGCCTGGTGTTCTTTTCTTCATTTTGGTCATATGAAACATGATAAACAAGCTTGTTGATGTTACAAGATAGATTTTCTTGCAAGAGAATTCCCTTTTCCTTGGTGTTCCTCTCGGGGCTCCAGGCACAACCAGCCCAATCAGCATCAGTAAACCCTGTCAAGTCAAGGGATTTTCCATATGCATAAAACAACCCATAATCTGTAGTACCCTTTACATATCTCATGATCCTCCCGATTGCATCTAAATGTGGTTGGTGAGGCTTCTGCATGAACTGACTAATCAACCCCACTGCATAACATAGGACTGGTAATAGTCAAGTATATTAAGCTACCTACCATTTGTCGATACGTGGTCACATTCCCTATGTCATTCCCAACATCAATCTACAGCTTGGCATTCTGATCAAGAGGTGTCTCCATAGGCTTGCATTCAGCCATACCATACTTCTGTAACATGTCATGAGCATACTACTTCTGTAGCATCCATATACCTTGAGGCGTAGAGACTATCTCAATCCCAAGAAAATACTTTAGTTCACCAAGGTATTTGACTCTGAATTCAGCCTGTAAACATGATTTAATTTTAGCAATGCCCTTTTCATCATCTCCAGTGATGATAAGATCATCTACATAAACCACTAGAAACACATATCCATGATCTATCTTCTTCGAGAATAGACTATGATCTACATCATCCAATCTAAATCCATGTAGTTGTAAATAACTATTGATTTGAGCATTCCATGCTCTTGGTGCCTGTTTCATCCCATATAAAGCCTTTTTCAGCTTACATACATGTGTAGGAAAGCCCGGGTGAACATAGCCTTCAGGCTACTCCATAAATACTTCCTCAACCAAATCATTAGTCAAGAAAGCATTCTTGACATTCATTTGCCATAATTTCCAGCCTTTGCATGCTGCCAAAGCAATGACACTTCTAACTATTGCCATTTTATCCACCGGATTGAAAGTTTCCTCTTAATTAAGGCCATATTGTTGTGCATACCCTTTTGTAACAAGCCTGGCCTTATAGCGTTCTAACGAACCATCTGACTTGCACTTAACCTTGTACATCCATTTGCAGTCAATGGGGACTTTGCCTTCAGGCAACTCAACCAATTCCCATATCTCATTTTCAATCAAGACTGCATACTCCTCATCCATGGCAGCACACCAATTATCATCTATAAGTGCATCATCAAACTTTGTAGGTTCTTTGTAACCTGTCACTCTAGCCATATATGCGTAATGGCGGGCTGAATAACCAGTGTATGTAAACCTATCAACTGGTTTTATGACTCTCTCAAATCTCTGTAACTGTGGCTCACTCAGAGCTTGCCTCTCATGAGGCGGTACATAACGACTATGCCTTGCTCCAGGTATCATAATAGATGGAATGCCCAAATGCAAACTGTTGTTGTTAGATGACTCATAACCTGCTATAAGTGGACCTGTCACATCCTCAATCATCTTTTCTTTTCCCTTATCCAATCTTCCCCTCACTGACATATCCGTGTCAGTGGACATAGGAGTACGACTCTGCAAGCCTCCTGACCAAGGACTTACCGTAGGTGACCCATCACCTATAGGACCACTCATAGATGTACTCACTGTAGGTGTATTTTTAGCATTACTAGTGCTGGTTGATCCATCAGTAGCCACTGCAATCGGATTACCATACCATGATGCCACCTCATCAAAAACAACATCTTTGCTAATCAATGTCTCATGTGTAGACGGTACATAACACTTGTAAGCTTTCCGGTCTTGTGCATAACCAAGAAACACACTCTTGACAGCTTTAGGATCCAATTTCTTCCTCTTTTCATCAGGAACATGCACATATGCAATGTTGCCAAATACCTTCAAGTGTGAAATGTTAGGCTTATGACCATACAACCTCTCATATGGAGTTACATCATGAATCCTTGCTCTAGGGGTTCTATTTAGCACATAGACAGTAGTCACTACCGCTTCAACCCAATAGCCATTTGGAAAACTCTTCTCATTTAGCATAGCTTTGGCTGATTCCATCAATACCCTATTTTTCCTTTCTGCTACACCATTTTATTGTGGTGTATAGCTACAAGTTAACTATCTTCTAATCCCATGTTTAGCAAGATACCTGTCAAAGTAATTAGAGACATATTCTCCACCTCCATTTGATCTAAGACATGAAATTTTACAACTCAACTCATTTTCAGCATGCTTCTTAAATTCCTTGAATGCATCAAACACATCATCCTTATGTTTTAGTATGTAAAGCTAAGTGTACCTCTGCTGAAATCATCAATGAAGGATACATAGTAACGAGCACCACCAAACGAAGCATTATAACACAGACCCCATACATCTAAATGTACCAACTGCAAGGGTTGTGAGCTATTCCGTACATGTCTCATAAATGGAAACCGTGCTTGCTTTCCAAATTGACAAGCATCACATACATGTCCAAAGTCATGATACTTGAACTTAGGCAGTCCAAGCACAATCTCCTTCTGATGCGTAGATTTCAGCTTTTGTACATTCACATGGCCGATCCACTTATGCCATATCTCAACATCCTATATAGCAACATCATCATGTGCAAACATGGTTGCTTTCAATTCTAGAATTGACGCATCAAGAGTAAACATTATGCCATCTCTTCGGCCTCTAGTAATCAATTTGCAACCATTACCATATTCTTCAACAAAGCATCCATATCTATTAAATCTCACCTGCAAATTTTGTTCTGCCATCTGTCCAACTGATAAAAGATTCTTGGTTATTGTAGGTACATGTAGTACATCATGCATGATATTTTTCTTGCCATCAAGCATCAACAATTGAACAATTCCTGTGTGTTGAATGTCATGTTGGGTGTCATCCCCAGTACACACATAACCATGTGAACCTACGACCATCTCATCAAACCATTCTCCATGGGGTGTCATATGATTTGAAGCCCCTGAATCAATGTACCATCTCTCATCTTTGTTCTTCCTAGATGCATTCTTAGACACATACTACATGGAAAACAATCTATTAACCTGCTCATCATGAGCACAGCTAGAAGATGCATAGTGCCCATGTTGTTTGCCCTTTGCCTTCATATCTCCCTGATTCTTGTGACAATCCTTTGAAATATGTCCATATCTATTGCAATAATGATAGTCCTTATCTCTGTTTGACTGATCATTTGACTGCCATGAACGAGATCCACCACCTCTACCATGGGGTGATCTCCCCTGCCTCTAAAGCCGCTAGATCCATGTTGGCCTTGTGTACTTGTGCCATGCCAGGCATTCTACTGATGCTGTCCATAAGCATTTCGAGTGTCTCCTCGACCTCGAAAAGAGCCACAGCCTCTGCCACCTCTACCACATTGGCTAGAGTAAAGAACAATATCTCTACTTTGCGACGTACTAGAATATGTATTCAACCCAAGCTTAACTTTCTCATGCAGCAACAAAGCAATTAGCTCATCCCAATTAAGGGATTTAGCTCTCACAGAAATAGACATATCAAATGCTTTTTACTCTTTGCCAAGTCCATTCAATGTCACTGCAATCATATCATCCTCAGACATTGAAGATCCAATGGTGGCAAGCTGATCCGCTATGTTCTTGATCTCTGTAGTGTAGGCATGAATGCTTCTGCCATTTCTAGACATATTATTGAACTATTGGTTCAGTTGAATCTTTCTTGCATGTGTTACATTTCCATAATTCTTCATGAGTATGTCTTGTGCATCCTTTGGAGAACTGCATCCAGTAATCTGTATAACCATAGCATTTGATATACATAAGGAAAACCAATGTAACACCTTGCGTACTCTCTCAATCCATAGCTTATGAGCCCTTTTTTGATCATTTGTCGGATTTCTTTCATGCATTTCAGGTTCAGCCTCATCACTTGTACATAAGTCCCAATAACCTCTACCAACCAAAAATACGGAACTTCCATAAAGCAAAATTTTTATTGTCCAGCTTTTCTCCCACAAATTGAGTGATATTGTCAGTGCCTTGAGCATTTTCCATAGTTGCAGCTTAGGTATTCAATGATCTATACAAGTTGTAAGTATCTGACTCCTTTTCCTACAGTTCAGGACCAGTTTCTTGCTATTTAGGACAGTTTTCTGCAATTCATGAGAGTTTTGCTGACAACCTTCTTGCTGTAAACTATATTCCAACAATAGAAAAACACAGTGAAATGAGCATAAACCAAGCTCAAATCAATTCAAAACATTCTATGGTAGTGGCAAAACATCCCAGCAACAAACTATATTCATACAAGTATCAAAGTTTGTACTGTATGCAAGTAGCAGTACCAAATACAGCCAACCCACTGATATAAGCAGTAGTATTTTCTCTGTTAAAACAAGAGTATTCAAACCTCAAAACAACCCCAAAACATCTCATTCAGTTGCAACTCTATGCAAGAATTGTACTTGTCCAACCGGTCAGAATATATTGCATGTATGTCAAGTGAAGATGATAGGTATCCTTCCTGCAGACAATAACCAGTCAATACCCTGGCATAACTAGCAATAAATCAGTCCAAACTTTGGGCTTTCAGCACTCACAATATCCCAAAAAGCATCTACCACTCAAGTGGTATGATCCAAGCATTTGTCAAACAATAGAAAATAAGTATCACAGATACTTCAACCCTGTAGGTATATTGTTTTCAAATTCAGGACAACAACCAATTCACTATTTCTAGCCTGCAAATGAGCTCCAAAACTGAGCATTTAACACTCCAATATCATGCTCAAATGCATGATAATAAGGGCATATACATTGTAAGGATGAAAGCCACTAGTGCCCTAGAATCACCTGCTATTTACTGCAGTAAACAACCAATATGCACAGGCCTATGCTAAATATCTCAAAATCTATGAGGAATTTGAAAAACTTTCTTCTGCAAAGTTGTAGACCATGTCAAAATGATCAAGAATTGGTAGGCCGTTTCTCCAAAAATCATTTTTCTAGCAAGATATAGCTTCTGCAAAAAAAAAACGGGCTATATAGGCACAGTCTCCTTTGATGACGTTTTCTTCAGATCTAATGTCTTGATGTCAAATGGCCACTGCCAAGCCTTCATGGTTCAGGCGTTCAAGCTCTGATACTATGTTGGAAGAGAGGGAGAGAGACAGAGTGGAGTAGAAGATGAGCCTCAGCTCATTGTTCTTATTCCATTATTCTTCCATCATACTAACTGAAAGAGACTTACACACATACGTTTGACTAACCAAGACTAACTGTGGTTAAGTCACTGACTATATCGACTTATTGAATGTCACACACATGTACAACTATATCCAGCTAATTTTAGTCACACACATAAAGATAGACTGACTGAAGAGTAACTGGAGCTTGATATTCTAACATGTCCAACTTGGTTTGTGCATCGTATTCATTTACCATATGTTGGATTTCGACTGGGAAATCCCCTAGGTTGAGCTCAAAGTTTTCATGGTTTATATTGGGTTCTACCATATCTGTGGTCTCTTGCTCCACTAAATTTTCGATTGATGTTGATTAAGTCAGGCAATGTCGCACTCCTAATGGTGTTGCTCCTTTGATGCGCGTCAGGCCTTCCGTGTTGTGTTTGTCACTTAGTCCTACCTTAGGGTTACTTGATCACCCATCTAGGTTTGAGGGTCATCTCCTATTGGTGGGTTCATTCTGTTCATTAAGTTTGAGTGTGTTTCTTTTTATTTACAAACAATCCTCAATTTATGTTCACTTTATGTGTGTGTGGTGCTCTTTTCCGTGCACTATAATTAGGCTTTTAGATTTTTTTAAAAAAAGTGTACTTCCAGTGTCAAACAATGTGTGTTGCAATGCAGAATGGTAAATGCAGCTTCCGCACTCCTATCTATGTTCTCAGCCAACTATAGCTTTAGGTTTGATTGCTAGCCGCGAGTTGAGTCTGAGACCAACACAATGTCATCTGCATATAGTAAGATATGAACTGTGGCTCCACTGAGATCTATACCTCCACCGGCTCGCTATTGAATAAACTCTGCTATCTCATCAATGTATAGCCCAAATAGAGTCGGTGAGAGTGGGCATCCTTGCTTCACACCAATGGTGCTCACAAGGGGATCTGATATACCTCCCGGACATCTGACTCTGCCAGTAACCCGCTCATATAGTGTATAAATACCCCACATCATGTCATCATCCACCCCTAGATCAAGTAGGCGTCTGAAAAGCCTCTCTCTCGGAACCGTGTCAAAGGCTTTGTGGAAATCCACAAAGCAACAGTACAATCTCTGTTTCTTCACTCGTGTCTGATCGATCAGACAACGGAGAGTGAAGATGTGGTCTATGGTAGAAAATGCCCGTCTGAACCCTGCCTGTCCGGGTGTGCGCATGCACTCTCTCTCTGCCAGCGTGCTGAGCTCCTCCTCCATCACCGTGCCATAAATTTTGGACAAAACTGGCCCAATCATGATGGTCCTATATGTGTTAGGATCCATAGGATCCCCTGACTTATGGATAGGTACAATGGTGTGCTCTGTCCACGAGTCAGGGAACCCCTCAGACAATGCACGGTTGAAGAGGTGAGCAATGAGTGGAGCCAATGTGTCTCTGCCATATATAATATGCTCTACCTGAAGATCAAACTAGTCTCGAGCGCGGCCATGCTGTAACCGTGAGATAGCATGTTTCACCATACTAGTGGTGAAAAAGGATGAAATACCTGGTCTCGGTGTACATGGTGTGGGTATCAGCGGCTGTGCGGGTACATGATATAAACTCTGTGCGTATCCATGCCATACTGCACGGTCATGTATCGGTGTGGGTGAGCGTGGTTCTCTGATCTGCCTCCATGCCTCTGCACAATCTCTGCTCATAAGAAGGTGGTATATATCCCAATATCTCTCCTCCTCCCATTCCCGCTTTTTACGGCGGGTCAAGCGGTGCATGCGTCTCTGCGCCTGTCTGTGTGTGATCTCTCCTCTCGCCTCCAAATCGCGTAGCTGTTGACATAGATCTCTGCACTCATCATCATACCACCTGTTCTGTGGCATGGTACCGGTCCGAGGGGGGTGCGTGTATGTGTGATGTGGAAAACTAAGTGTAGCAGAATCATGCAGAATGCGTGTGATATCAGTGGTCAGTGTATCAAGGGGTGCGTATGGATCAAGTGACATGATGTGCTCCTCCAGATGCTATGAGTAAACATGTGAGAGCTCATGAGTGAAGTGTATGGTAGTATGCATGTGGGGTATGATATCTGCAGGTGGTAATGGTAATGAGGTGAGGAGTGAGAAATTGAGAAAGGTGTGATCGGCACCGAGTGGAAGTCTCCCAAGGCCGAAGGACTCGATAGTATGCATCCCATCGATCGGTCCGAGCAGATAATCTACAGTACTCTCGCCCCCCCCCATGTGGGAAGCATGTAAGACCTCCTGAATATGGCCATCGTGCCATCCCATTATAAATAACGAGATGATGTCTACTACCAAGCTCAAGTAAATGCCCTCCATACCCTGTGGCATCTAGCCCAATATCTACTGACTCCCTACTGATCCCCAACTCCTCAGGGTCTAATGCTCTCATGATCTCTGGCTGCTCCATATCAAAAGTCTCACACTGTCGGCTCTGTGTGCGCCCGTTGAAGTCCCCCATAAGGAAGACCTCACCCAAACTAGAATACAGAATAATGTCCTCTGAGAGCTGTGAATAAGGGGAGGGGAAATCTCTGGCCTGAATATCACCCTGCGTAGTAGCATATCTGGACCCTCGTGGTGAAAAGTAGCATACTGCCATATAGATCCATCTCTCATCTGATATCTGCACTCTGATCCATATGTAACTGGCCTCCTCATCTCGTCTCACTAACTGGATATGTCTCTGTATCCCCTGACGGAATAGAACTGCCACCCCTCCTGAGCCCCTAGATGTGCTCTACCTAGTAGTAGCCCGGTATGCAGATACCCACTCAAATCCTGTAATGCGTGGGAGCCCTCTCTCTGGGCTCTCATGTGTCTCTGTGAGGCATATAACATCATGGTCGGGTAAAATCTCCTCAAGTCTGTCCGGTCGTGACCATAGGGAGCCGTTGCAGTTCCAAACTGCCACACGTATCGGGGTCTCCTGTACAGTCCTCTGCCTCGTCTCATAGGCCATGCCCCCCTATTTGGTGGGGCGTCCATCTATAAAAATCCGGCCATCTCGATAGAAGGCCTTACGGCCTTCTCTACGTGCTTGGAGTATCTGTGGCATGCATGCTCGTTTGTGTGCAATCTGCATCTGAGTCAGGTCCTCATCCATGAAGATGGGAGCCCCAGTCATCCCTCGGAGTGAAATCCGCTTCCGAAAGAAAGCGGCTCTGTCCTCCGGTGTGCTCATATGTAATATCAGAGCTCTGACCCTGGTAGTATCTCGTCCTGCACGCCATGCTTGAGTAAAGGGCATGCTCGTGTACCCTAGTCAGGTGCATAACCTGCGTGCGTCCTCCTCCGGAGAGGCCCCTTCGAGGAGCCCGGTAATACGCATGTTCAATCTAGGTGCGTTCCTGAGCCTCTCCTCCTCTAAGGTCTCCTGAACCCGGACTACCTCCTCCTTTTTATTTTCTTCCTGGACCTCCTTCTTAATGTTCTTCTTCACTATCTCAATCCACCCCTCCTTATTCCCTTCTAATTCTTCCTTCATGTTTGCTTTGATTTTTTCCTCCCATCCCTCTCTCGAAGCCTCAACTTCGGTTTTAATGCATACCTGGAGGTCCTCTCGGCATTCCTTCGTGATAGCCTCTCGGAGGTCCGCTTTGAAATCCGCGTCCTCTCTTGCCTCCCGTAGATGTGACACTTCCGTTTGTAGCTTGTCCAGGTCGGTTTTGAGATCCCTCTTCTCTTCCGTGAGTGTCTTCACCAACTCCTCCAGTCACCGGATCCTGTCATGGAGCCGGCGGGTTTCTTGGTTCAAGGCATTATCCGCATCCTTCTTGAAATCTTTTTTCGCCTCCTTGATAGCTTGGCTAATTAGAAGCTCCACGTTATGGAGCTCGAGCGGCATGTCGCCTCACGGGGAAAAAGCCCCCTCGACAGACCTGTTGAATGTCAGAGAGACCACCTTCAATGAAGAAAGTTTCCCACTTTTCACCTCCTCCTGAAACTGCACATCCACAAATGCTGTCCCAGCTTGCACATTCCAGGAGCCTTCCTTTTGCAATGCCTCTAAGCTTGACAATGTGTAACCCTTTGGAAGAACAGAAAAATCCTGCACACTACGAATCTGAATGTATGTGACCCCAGGCTGGGCAGGCTATTTTAGAGCATGAAAAGTGAGAGCAGAAATGCCAGATCCTCCAATGCCCAAAGATGTGAAGTCGTATACATGACCTCTTTCTAAAGACAACTCTATTTGCCCAAGAAGTTCAACTTTCACACCCAAGTGCTCCACTCTCTTGCCTGGCAATGGATCTATCCACACCTCCCCTGCTACTGTCTCTCTTCTGTGAAAGACAGGAAATGTTGAGGAGAGACCATTTTCTTTACGAATGGAGGCCTGAGAGAGAACCAAGTCTAAGTGTTGACTCTCCTACCCCACCCTACACCCCTCTCCATAGCCCCCCTCTCCAAAACTATACTTCTAAATTTTTTTGAATAAAACAACCCCTAATGTAGATTTTACAAGAGGTACATTTTTAAACCCCTTCTATTTTTGAAAATTTGTAAACATGATCAAAATACCCTTTCTTTTGAACTCACGTGGTACATTGCATGTTCTATAAGGTGACCCCCTAAGCCTTGTAATAACAAGGATGTCCTCTTGCTATCATTAATCACCTATTCCCCTTGCCATAGTTGCTTCTACCTCATATAATTGCATGCCACCTCTATATGCCTACCACTAGCTCTAAAGCTTGCCTTTTCCACTTGTTACTTTCTTCATTTCCCTCTTGTTTTGTGCCATTCTTTCATGGAGCTCCACCCCACATAATGTTGGCACCATCATCATCACCCTTACCACCATGATTAACATCACTATGCTTTTGTGGTTTCTTAGCTTTTTTCTTCAAAAAGAAAGCTTATATGCTTTTTGTCCATTGACTTTTTTTGCAATTTTCAGTGTTGCTTCAAGGTGGCACTTTTCCATGTCATCATGTTTCTTTTAGGGTGGCACTTTGCATCATCATTTGGGCCCACTAGCCTCTATCCATGTCATTGTCCTCCATATTGCATCACATGTTGGTCATCTTGGTACATCTAGATCAAAAAAGTGTTGAAATTTTAGTCTTCAAACTCCCCATAATCAAAATTTTGTTTTTCATGCTACCATAACAAGTCTATGATGATATATGTACTCCAATTTCTAATATACTAAGGCTTAAATATTTTTGTTGATCATGACCCTTGATCCAACATCCAAACTCAAGAACTCATTCAATGGATGTCTATGAATCCAGGAAACAACCCTACTAACTATGAAAGAGAACCTAGGACTCTCTCCTATATGAAACACCAAGCACTCTAGCTAGTAAAACCATCTAGATCTATCTTGCCAAAGGACATAAAATAAGTCATTTTATTACTATTTGTGGATTTTCCATATGACAACTCTTTATCCCTAGTCTAGTTCAAGTCCTCAAGAAAAAACCTCACAATGTAGCAACCATACTTATAAATGTGATATTCTTACAAAGCATGCTATGTTCATGACTAACCTAATGGCCTTGTATTAGTAAATTTTCTTCCATTCAAACAATCTCCACCACTCAAAAAGAAAGCAATGTCACACCTTGAAGCTCCAAGTCCAAACTACACAAGTTGTCCTACACCACAACTTCACATGAATCCTTTCCTCCAATGAATACATGATCCTGAAGCCCGATCAACTTGCCATACTCAAGAGTGCATTGCACATAATATACAAGCAATCCATAGTGTGAGCATGCTAACTAGAAAGATGATTAGATAGATATCCCATTAGTTGTAACTCAAGTAGATGGACTAATTGATGTCCAGTTGTAAAGTATCACTGGAATGATATGGTAATGCAAGTACCAACCACATTAGTAATATGAATGTGGAAATGGCCATCCATGTATGTGAGTGTCAACTCATGTTGAGCTTAACATCTCAACATTGAGGCATTGGGATGAAACCATTCATAATAAATCTCATCAACTTTGTGTCAACCCTCTGATAATATGGTGGAAGGCTACAAAATAAGCTTCACTATCTAGTCATTGAATGATCCAATTGCAACTTCATGAACTAGCTTAAATGGATCCCTATAGAGATGATCCTGGTTATGAGAAAGATCATCACATCTTCAAAAAGACCAGAATCTTGTACCTTAGGAGAGGATAAAGATCTATAACCTAAGGAAAGGTTATATTATTACATTGTATATATGTGTGTAAATTCATATCTATCAATCTATTCATCTATCTACCTATCTATTGGTGGCCTTTTGTCCATTCATTTTAATATTTTTTATGTTGTGACTCATAAGTTCAATGTTGAGGACTTGAGAAATTGTCCATTCTTCCTATCTATTTTTGATTATGTTGTCCATTATTTTTAATATTTTTTAATGTTGAGGCTCACATTCTTTCAAGGGTTCTCCACACAAAGGCTCACTTACCTCTCATTTAAGTTGCCTTATCTCCACCTCTCTCACTCTCTACTCTCCTACTTCATTCCCACTCCAAGAATATAAGCTAGAAAACAAATATGAAAGCTTAAGAGCTCAATGTGCACTCATTTCTACCTCAATCTTAGCCATCATAGTCCAAATGGTGCGTAGATAATCTTTGATGATGCCTTGTTTCATGATGAAAACTCTAGTAGCTTCTCTCAATTTGCAATGCACTACCTTCACCATGAGCACATAGAGAAGAGAGGAGAGAGTACTTGTAAGAGCAAGATAGGAGAATCTCTTACACCCTTAAGCTTCAGGAAGCCCTCACAAAAATCTCAAGCTATGGAGAGAGTACTTGTACGAGTAAGACGAGAGAAGCTCTCACTATAGCTCAAGTTATGGAAGATAGATAAAGAAAGTCCACAAGTATGCACACCAAAGAGCTGGACTTTCATTATGTGAATTTGAGCTTTATATTTAGGTTTTTGCCTTTCCACTAAGTCATTTGGTCATCTCTTATTAAGTATAATGCATGTCTATTGGCCTTGGCCTCATGACATTTGTTTATGTGATTGTACAACTTGCACAAGGATGTCAAGAATCTTGTGGTGGTGGGGGACTTGCTTGAGCTATTGCACCAAACACACACCATACATACAAGAGGAAGCTCACCCAAGAACACAAGAAGAGATATGGAGGCCAGTCTTTGGGATATCTTGTTCCTTGATTCGGATTTGATAGTATCTGAACCTTTGATCAATCTTGGAAAAAGCCTTGGCTTTGAGTAGGCAATCTAAAAGTTCATATATCGTGGATATGGGGTACTTGTTCTTGACCGTAACCTAGTTTAGTCCTTTGAAGTCAATGCAGAGTCTAAGTGTTCCATCCTTCTTTTTCTAGAAGAGAACATGTGCTCCCCAAGGTGAATTACTTGGATGGATAAATCCTTGATCTATCAATTTCCTCAGTTGTTCCTTAAGCTCAATAGCTTCAAGAATAGACATTTTGTACGGTCGTTTTGGTTCGGCTCTAGAAACCAATTCTATTTCATGATCAACCTCACAATTTGGAGGCAGTTGAGTCAGTTCTTCTAGAAAGTCATCCTCAGTCATTGATCTAGGAAGTTAAAGTTCCTTCATTAGTCTTTTCAACCTTATTCAATCGGATCATGTAGATTGGTTGACATTTCTTCGATCCTTTCCTGAGTTGGCTTGCCTTGGCTAGTTGGCCTCTAGTTCTTCTAGCTTTCCCATATGCCTTTACGATTTCTCCTTCCAAGTCTTGAAAGATTATTTCCTCTTCACCACATAGAATCTAGGCTTTGTTCTTCTTGAGCCAACCCATTCCCAGAATGCAATCGTAGCATCCTAGTGGTGGGATTCAAAATTTTGCTTCTGTTGTATGGTTGTCTAACTCAAATTAAAGTTTCCCTATGGTTTCAATTGAGGCGATTTCCTTCCCTTTGCCAATTCTACTATCATTTTCCTTGTCCCCCTAGATTCTAGATACAATCTTTTAACTATTTTGGGTGCAAGAAAGGAATGAGTGCTACCACAATCAGTCAAGATTATAAATGACATGCCCTTAAAAGTAGCTGGAGATTGAAGTACTGAACATTGGTGGTGTGCTCCTTTCCTTTCCATAGCAAGATGAATGGATCCTCTTTCAATTTCTTCACCTAATGTGCATTCCTCGGGCCGTTCAATCATGGTATTTACCCGAGTAGCAGTTTCTCTTCCACGTTCACAACCTATGTTGTTGTTGTCGTTCCCTCAGCCTCTTCCACCAACTTGGTTTGGGTTAAGATTTTGAGGACAATTAGGACCATTTTCCCTTAGGTGTCCAGTCCTTTCACACTAGTAGCATTGCTTGTTGCATATCCCATTTGGTCCTTGGGTGATTGCATTAGCTCTACCATTCCCTCTGACATTAGCCATGTTGACACCATAGTTTGGTAGCCCCTTCCATAGTTGTTTATTGGGCGGTTCCTTTGGCCATTTTGAGCAATTTCCTTGGCCATAGACTTTTCTTGCATAAGAGCATCTTCAAGAGTCGTTAGTCTCATTAATTCAAGGCGAGTGTCCAAGGGTGGATTTAGTCCTTGGCAGAACCTTGCAATATGTCGAGACACTGTCATTGGGGGTGCAACTCACAAACTTAGAATAGTATCCTTCCAAGGTTAGGTTTAATTGTCATAAGTTGTAGAATTCAATCAACTTGATTGATTCAAAAGATGGAAAAGATAACATCCTTTCATAGCTTCTTTCATCTGCTCCTCCCAAGTTCGGGAAGCTTCTGTTACCCCTTTATCTTGGAAAAAATGTTTCCACCAAAGCTTAGCTTTGCCAGTAAGATGAAGGCGAGAAGTCATGGAATGATTTGTAGCAGTAGTTTCAACCGCTAGGAAATAATTTTCCATAGCCTTAATCCAAGCTTCGGCATCTTACTCCATCTTGGGTCCTTCACTGCTAAACCTAGGTGGTGGTGTCTACTTAAGAAGAAACTTCTTCTCTTGGGGTTCCTTGTATGTTTCATCAATTTGCACTAGTTGGTGATTCTGATTACATCACAAGTTGAATGTTAGATTTTATCTTCCAAGAGTTAAAGTACCTACTCACTCTTAGTCAACTTTAGAAAATAAGGTAATCTTTATTTATCAAAAGAAGAAATACAATGGAGTTCAGTCATGGACTTCCTGTAATGGTACATTTACAAGGTAAGGGGTTTTCTTATCTATCTCTAAGGCTCTATAAATTGAGGGTATCCTCTAACAGAGTAGCCATTTTGGGCATGTCTCCCGTAGAGTACTATACAGTCAAGAGGTATAATTTGGATGACTTGTTCATATACCCAACAATGTAGGGTCATTATCTCCCCATTAATTGTCACAGTATCATTAACCCTATGCCCTCTAATGACTATGATGACGTTGACTCTCTAGATTAATAAGAAAGCCAAATGATGATGCACTCCAGGTTTTTTCACACTATGTCCACGTGTGGCATTACAACGTGCACTTCACATTTGTAATTGTTGGATGCACTGCACTTGGGGGTCATCTCCTAATTTCTTCAATTACTTCCATGCCATGGGTTGGGTAAATGCACTCTTTGTCCCATGCACATGCACTCGAGAGAGTAGCTTCATTGAACATGCACAGTTTATTTCACGCACAAGAGTTGGGATGTTCATCATAGAATTAGAAACCTTAGGATGAGCGGGAAAGATGGTGAGGTGATTTTAATGGTCATGAAGGATGCTGAGAGTGGGACTTTATGACCTGAAGGAAGCCCAGAAATATTCCAAGTTTTGTATATTTGAAGCAGAAATTAAAGCTTGATGGAAGCAACGGACGCGGATCTAACAATTTTAAGCCACCGAATTCTCTTAAGATCAATCTTGAGGTTCCTTGTATGATCAGGGTTGATCATGAAGAAGTTACAAGCTATTCTCCATGGCATTCCTCTAAACCAACCCCATTGGATTAGGGTGTAATGAGGGTCTATCATATTCTCAAGAATTGTCATCATGGATTCTCGAAACTCAATGTTCAAGGATTGGCAAGTAGTATTGTACGTATTCTTAAATACCGTAAATTGATTATAAGCTTTTTTAACATCCTGAAATACCATAATACACTCATCAAAAGAAAAAGAGAGATATTTTTATTGTCATAAGAAAGTACAAGTGTTTAGCAATGTATCTTTGTAACTTCTTTGTTACAAAACAAGGTGGTTTGGCCTTCGTCTTTAGGAATCGATAAGATTTTGGGAGATTGGGATACTCTGGAAGCTCATAATTTTTTGACTTTACATGCTCGGTAAGGGCGATCCTATCAGGAGAAATAACCTTTGTATATTGGACATACACCCATTTATTTCTCATTACAATTTTTCCATCTATATATTTTGCCTTATCATTTCTAAGAGTATCGTACTTATAAAGTCCTATCAATTTGAGGTCTTCGAGCCATTTCAACAACTTGAGATGGACTTTAACATCTTTGTATAGGGTTGAGTCTAAGTAAAAGTAAGGGTCATCCCATCCTCAGGTTGGGCTCCAATTGTAGCCCCTTTGTAAGCTTAAACAACTCCATAGACAAGTCTTCTCTAAGATAGCCATTATGCTCTCTCTTAATTCCAACATGTTTGGCTAGCAAGCAATGGAATACAAGATCTCAAAAATCAATCGCATAAAGTGTACTTCATCATTAACCTGTCAAAGCAACTCAACTATCATCATAAGCTCATAACTCAAGCTCTTCAAAAATAATAACGAGACTTTATATTTATGAAAAGTATTTACAAAGATATATTGATCATAATATGATCTACCAACACACCATCTCATGGATCCTTTCCTCATGAAAAGTATCAAGGTCTATACTCTCATATCTTGGCGGATTCTCATGTACATGGCAAACAACATAATATGGTGGCTCTTGGGGGTAACGAAAACATCCGGTGCCAAAATAAGGCCTTCTTGGCAAGCACTAAAAAATTCTCTTGAATGGTACTATTTGTAGCACTTTCTAATATACCCACAAGATTTCAGGTATAGGCTCATTCACAATGTCTAGTAATCATTCAACAAAGGCAATGAACAAAAGGTATATCTTAACTATCCTCAGTTGTTCAGCCCATCGAATCATCCATAGTTGTTACGCCCACAATATATCCCCATTATGTGACCTGTTCCTTGACTAGAAATCTCTCATGTACCATGAGTTAGGATAAGGTTGCAATAGAATTGGAGGAATAAATATCATTTCCATTATCTCAAATATAGCCTTGTGGTATGAGAAATTATTCTACCCTAAGGCTACTTGATACATTATGGGAAAAATATCATATAAACGTGTAGCTTCCTCATCGCTTAGTTCATGTGGGCACAATGTGTATGCTAGTGTTAGTGCAAGATAATCAACAACGGTTTTCTTCAAACAAGTGTGGTTATTTTATTAATTCCTTTTATACATTGACTACTTAACCTTACACTAAAATCTCTTTTGAAACCTAGCCTCTAATACCATTTGTTAGGTGCCTCCTCCAATAGACCCGGAGGAGTCCTCTTAGTAGTCTATCAAAATTCATATCCATGCACATCACTATCTAGTCTCCCCATGGGAAACCTAGGACTTAGTTGAACATGGAAATCTCACTTCTAGATCACAAGGTGAGCGTGGACAAGTCACCCCTAACAATAATCTAATGCCCACCTAAGAAAGATCGCTTTGCAAATCAATCAAAGGTGGGAGTGAGGTTAACACTGCACTTGGTTCAAAGAGAGTGAGAGACGGGGGAGAGTGTAACTTGATCCCCCTACCCATAAGGTAAAATCTCAGCTTTGGCCCCCTAAAACGATGTTAAACCTGGTAACTAATCCTACCAATATTTGGAGGATCATGATTTAATCACCTCTATCTAGTGTTAGAAAGTTACCCAACTTATCGGGTCCACCCAGCCATAAGTGTTTGATTGTCAGGATCGAAGCCTCCCACTTTTCTCGATTGGCTTTGCTTTAGTTTTCTAATTAACAAAGCATACTACCACACTGTTTGGACATTTTTTTAAAAATAGCTTTCTTTTATTGCTCAGTTCAACTGGGTTCATTAAACTCAATCTTTAGCACATAACAACAATTCGAAAATCAAATACTTTATTTCGTAATAATAAGCATAACCATCACTCCACAGAGAGTGGTACAAAACCGTCTTTCTACAAAAAGACACTGTCCAACCTAAGATGGGACCTTCCAATCTCATAGGATTGGGTTGTATGTGATCACACTCAGTCTGCGGTCAACAGGCAATTTACTAGCTTAGAGCTCCTCTAAGCTTCCGTGGGCCTTAGGAGCCGTCCTACATAGGAGGGGCACTTATCACTCAACCCTTTGCCCTCTCAGGTGCTCGAGTGACCAAAAACCAAAAACAACTACATCTCTTGGGAGCATAGGACCCCCACCCGCAGGTGAGTTTTTCCACACTCTGCAGAGTGTTTGGAAAGCATTGGGTTGTGGATCCCAATGTCCTGAACCACCACAATCCACAACTCGTCTTGCTAAGCACGGGATCATAAGAGAAATGGTTCATCATTCACAAATCCAAAAGCAAACATAACCATAAGACATTTTTAACACACTTGTCAATGTATGCGATGCATAGAATCTATTCCCCTCACAATTCTCGTATTATTTTCTAAAAAGAAATTAATAATACTAACATTTTTTTGTAAGTTTAACTACGTTCTAACTAATCATAATCTATGTAATAGACTTATCATATGGGCTTTTCTAACATTACTAACTTATCCCTCATTTTATCGTAAGATGCAAAAAAGCATTAACGTAAGATAGAAAAATTAGGAAGTTGTAGAGTTAATAGCTTAAAAGTAATCATTTTCTTATGTACTAAACCTGATTATCTATGTTCGGTCATCCATCGTGATTACAGGTTATGAAATGTCCTTCTAGTTGAATGGATTTGGGGGTAACTTCCACTTGCGCTTCAATAGCGACTACTTTCTCACATTGGGAAGCTCTCCAAGCATGACCTCTCTCAACAACTTGATGTCTCTTGGAAGCCATGGAAGAAGCTTGATCGATTTGAGTAGCGCTTCCGCGCGTAGGTGTGGAGAGAGAGAGGCTTGGCTGATTGCAGTAGAGCTTCATCGTGTCAATAGTAGAGAGAGTATTGCAAGGGTTGTTGTTGTCTTGACGTGACACTCTATCCATGTTTATATAGTAATCGGGGGGGAGTGAAGGGGGGTAAAGAGAGAATGCTTGCTTTTATCATTTTTTATGAGATCATTGATGATGCCAAAGAGGGGCTCTGTTTTTGGAACGTAGCGTGGAGATAAAGATAAGAATTTACGACTAATAGCGAGCACCACGTGTCGCATCATCGGGCGGCAGGTGTCACTTCAAGGTGGCGACTAAGGTGGCAACCAAGGCATAGACCTTGGCATCTTGGTCTTGGCATACTTGGTAATGGCTATGAAGGCTTCGTTGACGCCATTGGCTACACACGAGAAGCTCCCACTAGCTTATAGGAGAAGCTTCCCAGGAGGTCACCCATCCCGACAGTGTCGTCACCCAAGTGCACTTAACTACCAAGTGACTATCCACTAGGCTAGTTCTTTTTGTTGTTCTATACTATAAACATAGTTTTAAAAAGGTGTCTTGGGAGGGTTTCTCAAGCCTTCCTTCAATTATCTTCATAGTTAGAGCTAGTTTTAAAAAAGTGCAATCTTTATCATTTTGTTTTCAACATAAATCAATTTTTGGAATGTATATGCACATTGTTTAGTAAAATAAACTTAGTAATGGGGACATTACATTAAGTGAGAGATTTGGAACATTAATTAAGGTAGATACAAGGTTCTCATATGGCTCTTGATTTACACTTGCTAGTAATACTGTTATGGCTTCATCTTCATCAATGTTCTTCTTTAGAGTGGCAAGTTGAGTTTTTAGGGTCTTAAACTTATTAATGTGTATGGTCATAGAAGAACTATCTTTTGCATATAGTTTGTAGAATTGCATGAGTAGTTTTACCTTGGAATTTTTTAGCCTATGTCCCAAAATTTTTATCAAGTTCATCCCACATAGCTTTGGCATCCCTGATGCTAGAGATATGATGCAACACATCATTAGTCAATCCCTAGGCAATGATGCCTAGAGACTTGTTGTTCATTCTCTTTCATTCTTTTGTCTTTTGTTGGACTTCATCAAAGGTCCTACCATTTGCATCTCTTCCATCATCTTCAAATAGATCCCATAGGTCTTTGCACATGAGATAATTCATGGTTTTATCTTTCCATGCATGGAAACCTTCACCATTAAATTTGGCTATTTTCTCAAGATATGTCATTTTTAGATAAGGAGGTCTTACTGTGATTTTATGGTACACTTGGGTAGTGTCTATCCTTTTACAACAAAATTGAGAGTTTGCAAAGGTTTAATTAATGGAGCATTCCACACAGTAGCTTTCCACAAGAATGTGAATCACTTTTGGGATCAAAATTGGCTAAGTCAACAAGGTTTTGAGTGTGAGGAAGAGGGTGTGAATGGGGTTAAGCTGAACTAGATTGAGAAGTACATAAGTGTGAAAGAGGATTGAATGAAAGGCTCAATTAGATAAGGCTTTACCTTATCTTAGGCAAAGAAAAGCTTTTAACCTTTTCATGAGTTAAAAGGCATAAACTTGGCATTGCAAATGTATGCATCTCTTGATATGAACTCACTATGCTCGATTCATGTAGGTATGTCCTCTTGGTAGCACAGGTGATGGATTTGTGGAGGCTACACAAGCTACTCAAAATCTATTTCATTCTCTCAGTCTCTATGTGACAGAAATAGAAGCATGCCTCTTGCTTAGCACCTCCAATACAAGCTACAAACCAAGATTCTTGACTGAACTAGAAATCACCACGTGTAGCTTGGGAGATTGAGATGGGGAGTAGATGGTTTGATGAGTTGAGTAGAGAAGAGGATAAGAGAGGGAATGGTTGAGAGAGTATGCAGACTAGCTACCTAGCTCAATCGGCTCTGATACAATGTTAAGAAACACGAATCTAGAGCTAGATTTGGCTATGGTGGACATGATACATGATTATAATGAGATAGTGTAACTCGAGTGAATTAGCTTCCAAGTTTTATTAGCTTGGACTCATAAACACAATCTTGAGTTGACACAAAAGAGAATAGTTTGATTATTTTGAGAAGAAATGCTATCATAAGCAAAATGCAATGTCCAGAGGTCATGAAAGGACACAATATGGTCATCATGCAAGTGGTTATGGAGGCTCAAGCTATGTTTCTATAGGTGGTTCATCACCTAGAGGTCATATTTTTGCTATGGAGCATGTACTTGATAGCATGACATATCCCCCTAGAGAGGATCATTGGTTTTTGGACTCAAAAGCTATAAACTATTGACACATCATGTAGAATTATTTGATAGGAAGCAACAAATGTAAACTAAGAATATGTGTCTACAAGATATGATACCTTGCATAAGATACTTACATAAGATAACTCACATTGGTAGTCTCCCATTGGTAACTAGAGATGGGATATATAATAAGCTGGGAGATGTCTTGTATGTGTTTCCAACCATCACTAAATATTTGGCTTCAATTGAATAAATGGTTGGTCTAGGGTTGCAAGTAAGGTTCAACAAATATGGTTGCTTTTGGGCTGAGATATTACATATTCTAGTTTGTATTATGAACAAGATACCTACGTCATTGACTCATCACATGTCACTGTATGAGAATATGTATAAAAAGAACACCTGCAGTTGCATATTTCATGGTATTTGGTTATGTATGCTATACTCATGTCCCTAATGATTTGAGGAGAAAGGTGGAATTGAAGGCTATCAAATGTGTTTCTATTGGCTATCTAGATGAGAAGAAGGGTTATAAATACTACGATCATGTCACTAGAGAGGTCTGCATAAGCATTTATGTAAGATTCAATGAATATGAGTCTTGGTATACATCTAAAGCAACAATTGAGATGAATGCTTATAAAAGTAGTAATGATGATGGTTAGGGGAAGAAAAATGCAAAAAAAAAATAAAATCAAAGAAATCAACATATCGAGGACATGTCTAGACCTCAAGACCATGAA
The DNA here is from genome assembly GCF_053477565.2 of Lygodium microphyllum. Taxonomy (NCBI): domain Eukaryota; kingdom Viridiplantae; phylum Streptophyta; class Polypodiopsida; order Schizaeales; family Lygodiaceae; genus Lygodium; species Lygodium microphyllum. Next base: position 2,609,504 of record NC_141146.1, on the reverse strand, counting down.
AAAGTAGTGGGAGCTGTAGCCCATGGAGTGTTAAGTTGAGGAGTTCATAGAAGAAGGTAGAAATAGCACAAGAAAATAAGCCTACGAAAGCGATTTTAGAGAATGATGAGTTTAGGATACCATATGTTGGAACTCTAGGAATAAAGTGTGTAGTAAATTATATACCACCACATGTGCAAGAACGGTTGAGGCACTATATAGTGCACCTTAGTTGAGAAGATAAAAAAGAGTAAGACATCTAGTTGATAGGTTGACATCATACAATGGATTTATGAACATTCATTATGCATACATGGTATCTTATGTGTAGCATGTAGAGCCTACTTGCTTTGAAGAAGCAATCAGAAGCAAAGATTGGAAGTATGCAATGGATGAGGAAATGGATGCATTGACCAAGAATAAGGCTTGGGATCTTATTGATTTGCCTTATGGCAAGAAAGAAATTGGTTTCAAGTAGGTTTATAAAGTCAAATTTAAGTCAGAAAGCTGGAAAAATACAAAGCAAGATTGGTTGCAAAGGGTTGTGCACAGGCATATGGATTGGACTATGAGGAGACATTTATTCCAATTGACAACTACAATGAGATCGGTGATTGTATTAGCTTCAATTTATAGCTAGAATATATATCAGATGGATGTCAAGAATGCTTTCTTGAATGGTATATTGGAAGAAGAAGTATATATGGAATAGCTTGAAGAGGGTATGTATACCCTAAGTATCTTCATTATGTCTGCAAGCTAAGGAAGGCATTGAATGGGTTAAAGCAAGCACCTAAATCTTGGTGTGGGAGGATCAAGTAGGTTTCTATGCAACCTAGGGTCGACAAAGCATGGTTGATTATTCACTTTATGTCAAACATATGAAGGATGGAATGGTGATTGTTGTTATCTATGTTGATTATCTTATCATAATAGGTACTTGTGAGAAAGAAAAAAAATTGAAGTAAAGCATGGTCCACACAAGGAGTTATTGAAGTACTTTCTGGGATTTGAAGTGATTGACACTCCACATGGAATTCACTTGGTGCAATAGTAATATTCATTGGAAATGTTAGAGAAGCATGGAATGATAGCACATAAATGAGTTGATACACCATTGGATCAAAACATAAGATGGTTGATGATGGACAATATGTTGAGGATATCACTATGTTCAATAAGATGGTTGATAGCTTAATCTACTTGACCATAGCAAGAACTTAAGCTATTTAGTGGGAGTGATAAGCCAATTCATGCAAAAGCCATGCAAGTCACATTTGGATGTTGTGATGAGGAGAGTGTTGAGGTATGTGAATAAGATAGTTAAACTCCATAGACATGACCTCCTAAGTCCATACCACAATCCAATAAGTTTCATTCATTGAATCCTTAAGGATGGGACATACCAATAAATTTTTAGCTTACCTATCATTAGACCCACCCCCAAGTCACAAATTTATGCATACTATTACTCCTAATGTGGAAGCATGCCCCCTAGGGAGAGCACTTATACCATTGCTCCTATAGTTGAAGTCCATCACTTACTGTCCTTATCTTTTCCACCAAATCATCAATATCTTGGAAGACCTCTTTTATCCACCATTAGAGAAAGGATTCGATTTAGATGTGCAATGGAAGGGATATGACACAAGATATGGAGGTGCAACCCCATCTTTTTCTTCATCATTTTCATTCTTCTCTATCCTTTATTGTTAATAGCCTACACACAAAGTATCTCTCAAAGTGATAGATACCTTTTAAGTTTTAAGTCACTTTACATGGAGTCTCTCTTTTATTTAGTACATACATAGGATATAAGCATAGCCTATGTGATACTTCTCGACACTCCCCCTCAAGCTCAAAATGAGTTTGATGATACAATACCCCAAGTGTGCTTCTAAAGTACTCAAACTTATCTTTGTCTAATAATTTGGTAAAAATGTCTACAACTTGGTCATTGGTTTTGATGTGTACCAAGTCTATCTCTCCATCCATTACTCTCTCTCTCTATGAGATAATAGTGCACTTCAATATGCTTTGTTCTTGCATGGTAGACTAGGTTATTTTCAAGCATGATGTTGCTAATGTTAGCACAATACATGATAACTTCACCATCTATCTCAATCTCCATATCACATAGAAGTAGTCTCAACCATGTCTGTCCATATATTGCCAATGTTATACATCTATAACCTACTTCTGTGCTTGACAAAGTAACTATAGGTTGTTTCTTGATGCTCTAACTCACCATGCCTAAACCAAATGAATAATCATAACCATTGGTGGATCTCCTATCCATAATACTTCTTGCCTAGTCTACATCTATGTAGGAGCTAATTGACATAGGCAATTGAGTCTTAACAACTTGAGGACACCTAGCTATAATGATTGTTCATGAAATATTGGGGATTGCCATGTATAACATGCTAGGTGGATTATACATGAAGAAAGAAGTTATATAGATGACAATTGAGGTAGAGGTGTATAAGGGAGAGATTTGGAGAGAAATTTTTGACCAAGAAGATAGTTGTAGAGGAAGATGTGGCTTAGCAATGGTATTTATGGAAGAAATGGGTGATAGTAGGCCATGAAATTATTCTCATTTTTATCTTCTATGACTTGTAGACATTAAATGGGAAATGTCCAGAGATAGGGCATTGCTATTGGCAAATGGATCTATTCCTATATAAATATTAAGTAATAAAAAAGGGAGGCTATGCTCATACAATGATATTGAGGAGGATAAGAAGGGGGAGGTAGTTGATGGTGCTAATGATAGTGAGGTCAAGATAGTTGGAAAATTTGATGACAAAGGATTGGAAAAAGGGAAGGAGTTCGATAAATTAGAATAGCTAATTTGATGCCACATCATTACTTTCATGTCATGGGTGTTGCCAAGTGCATTGATTACTATAGGCCTTGGCTAGTTTACCTCAATTGTCAATCCACCACTTCTTATGGTTGGAGAAACATTATGTGAACATGCCCACTTGAGACGTCCTTGGTAGCACGATTTAGTCGTCCATTGAGATGATTTTTCTAGGCAAAAATGCTCGGTACTGTAATATCTCTGCTCAATAAAAGTTAGTTGGTTGGTTCGAAAGTTAGCTAGTCAGTTAATAAGTTAATAAGTTTACTAACTAAAGACTAATTAAGGTAAAAACTAACTAACATTAATTATTAATAATTTTTATTTAATTTAAAATATTTTATTTAGAAAAATCAAGAGTCGTAAATTCGATATTTTTCTCGGATTGGCAAGGACCGTAGCCACCCTTCACGTAAATTACAACGTGAACGAGACTTATGAGTTATATTAATCACTAGGTTAACGTGTATAGTTTGGATGGTCCAAAAATATTAGATTTTGGGCAAAACTAGTATATTTTAGATATTTTAGATATTATCCTAAAAAAAGATATGGAGATTTTAGAACTGGATGTCATTTAAAAGAAAAGACAAGTGATATTTTAGTTAGTTTGGAGATTTTATAAAAATAAAAAAAAAGAGAGGATTTGCGAAATCGCGCGCGCCGCGATTGCAGTACACAGGCAGTGGACAGCACTTTGAACAGAGAAAAGAAGGAGTGAACTAAGAGCTTTCTAACCGAGTGTCTTGAAATTTTACCCCCCTTTCGGAGCCAATGGAACCATCAGATTTATGATCTGAGCATCAGATCACCGATCTTTCCAAGATCCCCCTCCACAAAGAGCTCCACTTCTCAACCACAAGCCCTCTTCTCTAATTCACTATAAATATGAGGCATGGGAGAGGCATAAGAAAAGCATAAGGAGACCCCGAGAGGCTGCGAGAGAGAGGTAAAGAGAAGGATACCCCTCCAAGAGATTGTGAGGAAGAGCTTGAAAGAGAGAGAGAGAGAGAGAGAGAGAGAGAGAGAGAGAGAGAGAGAGAGAGAGAGAGGTCACCCGAGAGGCTGCAAGGAAGAGAATTAGCTCAATTCCCTCTATCTCGATCCTCGACTTAACCATCTTCTCTTACGCTCTCCCATCTTAATCTATTCTATCTTCTTAATCTCTTGAGTCTACCTGCGGACAATGGCCTCCAAGCGAAGAATGTCACGTGTGGATGACAATCCTGCAACCAACAAGGCTTCGGGCAAAGGCATCACTGTCAATCCAACTGCGGTTCCGGTCGTAAGTAATGTATTTTCAAATTGATAGATGTCTGTTTTGATTCTCGTATGAGATACGTTAGGCCCCATACTATTGCACGAGTATAGGTCATGGGAAAGGATAAATTTCGTCTCACCTACTCAGAAGATGGAGTTTGTGAAGTACATATATCAAGGGAAGATAATTGCACCTAGTTACATATGACTTATTTGCTAGTAGAGCAATTACAAGGAAGAATTAGTCAAGCGTTATGAATGGCATAGACATCAAAAGAACGACATCAAAAGATTGGCCATACAAGTGCTAGATTAAAGTATAGTCAAGGGTTATAGATAGCATAATTGCTAAAAGAATATGACATTAAGAATCATGAGTAGAGAAGTACTAGTTTAAAGTTTAGATACTTCAAAAGTACTTAGCCTAAGAGCCCAAATATTAAGAAAAAACTAGATTCTAGCTAGCTCAATGCAAGGCCTGTTGGAGTCTAATTACTTGAGATCATCCCGCACTTATCTTATCAAGTATTTTTACATTATGCCTATACCATGTTTGATATATGAGGATAATTTTCTAGTTGCCTCATGACTTGACTAAGGACTAGTACAAGAAATTGATCATAAGGGATAAAATTAGGATGTCTTGAGTTCCGTCGGATAATGATGACTTTTGCCAATCCAAATCCATGGTTGGGTTATCAAGCAAGGTAAGTGACCTATAGAACTTACATCATGAATAGTGTTTGAACCCTTAACATATGCCCTAGCCAAGGGAAGGAAGTGTTAAGATCATGTTTGCATAGTATTGCTCTTAGATCCCAAGGGGAAGAGCAAATATACGATGGAAATGTTATATCATCTATTCTTGCATTGGAAGGAAAGAATGCAATTGGTTTTGTTGATTGATCGAACAACATCTTAAATGCTTTTATATTCAACTGGTTGTTAGTTGTTGTTTGGATGATTATTCCAAGTGCTTGTGATTTATGGTAAATGCATGGCAAGGTTCTGTGATGACAAGTCGCCATGGGAATAAAGGAATGTTTTCTTGGAAAATGATATTAGGCTCAATGCCTTGTTTGTGCTTGATTCTTAAAGGATTTAATTAAGGAAGGATATATTGTACAAGTGGATCACCTCCATGGTCGCACTGCGTAGTAACCCGAGAGGGCACTGCTCGATTCATGGGCCAAAGGTCGAGTGGTGAAAAGGCCAACCACGGGAATGATGTTTCGCTCCTAGACAGCTTGCGGGTCAATTGGAGCTCTAGACACCCCTTGCTAGGTCTAGAATGGAGTTGAAGACCTCCATGGCGCCCAACATCTGGGCATGTTGGGAGATGCCATTTGAATTGGACCAGTTACTTCTGCAGGGCAGAAGGGATACTTCTGTTGGACAGAAGCGGAACATAATTTCTCCTGTATGGGCGGGAGACAAAGATTAACTTGAAGATAAGTTAAGGAACTTGTTTGATCTTGTTTGTCAATAGATTGCTTTGCTCTGTTTTCGTGTCTATGCTATAAGTTATGCGAACGAACCCTGCTCCCTAAAAGGCTTAATTAATGAAGCTGACTTTAAGTATCACACATAAATGTGGTAGGACCTAATTAGAAAACTAAAGCTATTAAGGGAAGCGGGTGGGCGAAACCCCCGACGGGTTTGTCCTATGGCAAGGTGATCCCACAGAACTGGGAGGCTTCTCATAAGTTTTTATCGTCATTCGACCTTTAGGTATTGTTAGGTTAGGACCCAATTCATGCTGTTTTAGGGGACTGGAATGGGACTATGCCCTATGGGCAGAGAGGTTGAGTAGCACATCCCTCTCGTTTCCCATTCTCTTTGAACCAAGTGCGGCATGGATCTGCCTCGGATTGGGTATCTTTGCGTAAATTAGGACGTCCAAAAACCGACGCTAGAATGCTAATAGGAGCCCTTGACAACTAGGAACCCGAATTTCATGTCGATCCTAGTGGGTTCGGTCGTGAACGTTCCGTTGCGAGGCGGATTCAGGAAACCCTAGGCGACAAAACTCGGAACATTCCCTGGGAGTGCCGGGCAGCGATGCTTATATTTTTTTCTCGATAGACTGCTAAAAGAGTGCCTGGGAAGCTGATGGGCGGGCACCTCACAAGTACTCTTTTGAAAAATATGAGGTTTACTACCTAGACTCTCTCAAGACCACTTTGCACAATTGAAGGTCCTGGCTATTTCCACAATATGTGACTTGAATTTTGCTTTCTAAGCAAGCTAAGGTCTCCTATTTTGGAGTTAACTAGCATCAATCTTCGAGCAACTAATTGTGCTAGATTGCTTGAAAACCGATTGACGTCTCAACACTTTTCCTCAACCTCAATTCCATGACCTAGATTCCAAGTAAGCTTCAAAATTATTAAAGTTTTTTTGCTTCTAGGATCTTGGTGAAGATATCTACAACATACTCCTAATGGGCCTCAATGTATTCCATGCATACATGAAACAGTAGGTTCCTCGGCCAACTGTATGCTGCTCATGTTGTCACAATAAATGACTATACTCCTATCTATTTGTATCCTCAAATCATCAAGTAGCTTTTGTATCCAAGCTACCTTGCATGCAACCACAACAATAGCCCTATACTCTATCATAGCAACACCCCTAAATTCTGCCTCTATACTCAATAATGCAATAGTGGGCTACTTCTTATTGCTCCAAGTCACAACCCCACAAAGGAAAATACATAGCCACTATTGGACTTCTAATTGGACACACTACCTACTCAATTTGCAACAATATAGTCAAATAACTGCACTATCAAATGAGCCTTATAAAAGATACCATAATCTAGTGTCCCCTTAGGGTATTGAAAGGTACATCTTACACTACCTAAATGAGGCTTGTGAGAAACCTACATAAAGTGGCTCTCCAAGCCAATTGTATAGTTACAATTTGGCCTAGTGATAATAGACTCTCCAAGCCAATTGTGTAGTACAATTTGGCCTAATGATAGTACTAAAGATCAAACTTCTCATCACTATCTTCCTTACATTTTGGGATCCTCCAATATCTCACCCACTATAATGTGCCACTCGAGCTATTCCTTGGTGATACATTCTTAGTAGCCCATTAAGAGATATCCTAGGAAGCGCCATATCTGAGATTTTGATAAAACCCTCGGAGTTTGCTAACTAGGCTCGCTTGAGTCTACCTCGCAGTGGAAGTTCAGGCTGCTCCCACAAGGATCGACTTGAGTTTTTTTTGTCAAATCTATTACTAGTGGCTAATTAATATTAGTGGATTCTAAAGTAATGTGAGTCAGACAATCTGGTTTCTAATGATCCATCAAGTGCAATTTTTATTCCTTCTTAGGAAAGCTCTCCGCTTACCAAGACCACCCAGCCATAGGTCGAGATCTGTCCATCCTCCCACTTCCCTCGAGAGAGTACTTTTAGTTATTTAATTACCTACCACTTTAGGTTCAACATATAAAATCAGCTTCCTTGAATTATCTCCTGATACAAATTCATTACACACCCTTAATTTATGACACAAAAAACAGAATAAAGCAATTCCTTCTTAATAGTTCCTTTTTAAAAAATGACTTTTACAATGTTTTCTGTTCAAAGTATTATTCTCTCCAAGTTCCGTTCCCCAACTAGTATTGGAACTTCCAAAACACAGTCTGGAAATTGAAGGGTAGTTAGCAATTTGTAAGAGCCTAAGGAGTTTATAACTAGAGCCCCCTACTATCCTCACCTCCTCTTGTGCTAGCTAGAGTTCCCTATGACAAGACCTTTTGAGTCATGATTGATCTAAAGTCACTAGCATGAAACAAAGAAAAAGCCCTTGGAGTAGGTTTTATTCACACTGGCCTTAGGGAGGTCTAGCACCATCAAAAACACTGCCTCAATCAGTGTTCTGTGTTCACCAAAATACTGCCTTAGTCAGTGATCTATACTCAGTCATCCATCTTTTAGCCTAATGATTTTAGAAAATATCAATACTTAGCTGACAATCACAAACATCTTATTTCGAATGAACTATATATAAACTCTTAACAAGTTTATTTCCAAGAGAAATCTTTTCTTTCCAAAAATAATAACATCGAGGAAATTTAGCATAAGTGATAAAAGAACTACAAGTGACAAAATAACTTCAAGACAAATCAGCCTAAGTGGCAAAATAACTTCGAGACAAATCAACATAAGTGGCAAAATAACTTCGAGACAAATCAGTCTAAGTGGCAAAATAACTTTGAGACAAATCAATATAAGTGGCAAAATAACTTCGAGACAAATCAGCATAAGTGGCAATACCTTCCAATAGTCTTCGTGGATTCCCTCTTCCTTGGGGATTAGTTTGGATTGAATTTAAGGAAGAATTTCATACTTGAGGATAACTCCCTTGGAGTTTCATGGATCTTTACCCGCAATAAAAGAAAATCTTGATTATTTTAATTACGAACAGTATCATTTGGCAATTGCATCTCAAGGTCTCTTATATACCGAGGATTAGCATTTGTGATTCAGAGATTTCATTTGATCAACATAAAAATAAAGAATATTAAATATTTTAGGGACACAGTACCTTCATTGTACTCGCATAGGTTCATCTCGTACAAACCCAAGTTAACTCTTGGAATTCGCGGTTAAAATTTTCTCAAAGAAATTATATGCATGAATTGAATAAAATCTTATTTATCGCAAGCAGTTTCTATTGCATATTCATGGGATAAAGGCCTGCTAGCTGCTTTTATTTAAGGAAATTAGTACTTGAAGATCCATGATGGGTGCTTAATTGATGATATTCATGGCTTCATTTGTAATCCCCATACTTGCCATTCCTTTTATAGTAATTGTGTTCGCAGCATTATTGGTAGCTCTTGCCTCCTCGACCTTCATAGCTTTCTTCTTCGGGGCCATGGTCTTTAATCGCGAGACCACAAAAAAGGGGAATTTAGCAAAGGAGCTTGGGGGGTAATTAGATTGATGGAATTTTGATAGATGGGGGGGGAGGGGGGGGGGGGGGGGGGAATAGATCACCAAGAATTTCAAGAAACCGAGAAGAGTCTTGATTCCACAAGGGGGATATGATAGAAGGGATGGAGAAATTGAATTCGAGAGCTTGCGGAGTATCCTCCTTATCTTCTTGACGAGGAATTCTTGTGTGCATGCTTCTGTTACCTCACTCCCTCTTGTTCTATAATCCTGAGAAAGGACTCTCCCCTCTTGCTCCGACTACTCTCAATGGCTCCCCATGCCTCTTATTTATAGCTAAATTAGAGAGGAAGGGTTGTGGCTTAGAAAAAGAGTTCTTTAAGGAGGGGATCTTGGAAAAATCAGCAATCTAATACTTAGACCACAAATCTAATGGCTCCATTGACTCCAAAAGGGGGGTAAAACCTCAAGACACCCGATTGGAATTCTTCCAGATCACTCCGTCTTCTTCTCCTTGCTTGAAGTGTTGTTTGTTGCCCATAAATTGTGATCGTGACGCGCGTGGTTTCGGCAATCTTTCTTTTTGCATTAAATCTCCAAAACTGGCTTTAAAAACCACTTGCTTTTTTTACATGACAACCTGTTCTAAAATTTTCCATATCTTTTTAGGATATTTACAATAAATAATATCCAAAATATAAAAAATATGCTAGTTTTGTCCAAAAATCTAGTATTTTTGGACCACTAATGACTAATATGACTCATAATTCTCGTTCACACAGTAACTTCCGTGATGGGTGGCTACAGTCCTTGTCAATCCAAAAAATGTTGGGTTACGATCCTCGTGTCTTTTTGCTTGAGATCTTCTCTATTTAATGATTTTACAGTTCTTGAAGTCCATTTTGCGAGAAGTTGGAAAGATTTTAAATTAAAACTGAGAGATCACACCTTGCTTCACATTTGTATCTAATGGTACTGAGATTAGCTTATAATTAGCCATACTATGCTTTTTCAACATATCCAAGATGTACTACCTTTGTGAGAGCCATATCTCCTTAGATGTCCTTAGCACGTAAATGCTAAGAAAGTACTTTAGCTCTCCCAAATCTTTTATGCCAAATTTCTACTTGATAAGATAAGATACTATATTATCTTATCATGCCATACTCTCAATGCTTGTTTCAGTTCATACAAGGCTTTGCATAGCCTATACACATAATCACGTAAATCATACTCTCATAATGATGTGGTTGATCCATGTACACTTCTTCTTGCAACTCACCATGCAGGAATGCATTCTTTACATCCATTTGATGCAAGACCCAATCTGTTGTTGTAGCCACTACAATGATAACTCCTATAGTTTCCATATTTGCTACTGGAACAAATGTCTTCTCATAATCGATCCCATAAATCTATGCATAATCTTTGGCAACCAGTCTTAATTTATACATGTCACACTTCCATCTCCATTGTGTTTTACTTTGTAAATCTACTTGTAGCCTATAGCCTTCTTTCCCCTTAAATAGTGGCCCCAAATCCCAAGTCCAATGTAGCTATTTCTTCATCCATAGATTTCTCCCAATACACATGACTATTAGCTTTCTTAAAATAAGTGGATTCAATCAATTTTATAACCTTTGTTACATATGCATAATGGCAAGCAACATAACCATCATATGTCAACTTGTTTATGGGATACCTTACTCTCGTTGACCTGTGCATTTGTAGGTCACTATTTGATCCCTCTACATTAGCCTTAGTTTTCCTTACTGGAATACCAAATTCCTCATCCATACTTTGATCTGAGCCATCAAACTCACCATCTACATGTGAATAGCTTGAGAAGAAACATCAAGCACACCAAGTGGCTCAACCACTTTTTCTTTTCCCTTTTGTGATGCATTTTCAACACTTGTAGGAGCTTATTCGCATGCACCCTACCACTCCATGGTCTCTCAATAGACCTACTAGAAGAGGACTCTTTTGACCCACTCCATGGTCTCTCAATAGACCTACTAGAAGAGGACTCTTTTGACCCACTCCATGGTCTCTCAATAGACCTACTAGAAGAGGACTCTTTTGACCCACTCAATGTCTATGACTGTGGATTAACAACCATCTTTTATTTTACATCATCTACAATAATCTATTTTTTAGTAGCATACCAAATGTTTCTCTCATCAAATACAACATATATGCTCACATGTAACTTGTGCGTAATTGCATTATACCTCATGTAACCCTTTTGCTCGAGGAAAAATAGCCAAAAAATACACAATTTTCAACTTTCTATCAAACTTCTTTCTTAGCTCATTAGGAGCATGTACATATGCAATGCATCCAAATACTTTAATACGTGACAAATCTAGTTTCTTGCAGTAAACTTCTCCTCCGGTATCACATCATGCACTATAGGAGTGAGAGTCCTATTCATTATATATATAGGTACAAAGATAACTTTGTCCCAATAATAATTATGGATTTTCTTTTCAGGCCCATCAAGGCTCGTGCAATTTCTTTCTTTTAGCAACACTATTTTATTGCAAAGTGTACCTATATCTGAACTGTCTTTGAATTCTATGCTATTTTAGAAAATTACTAGATTTATTAGAGAGATACTCTCTGCCTTTATCTGACCTCATGCACTTAATTTGCACACCTATTTGTTTCTCAACTAGATTTTTAAAATCTCACAAGTAAGAGAACACCTCACTTTTCTTCTTTATAAAAGACACCCATTGTATGGTCATCAATAAAGATTACACAATACTCACATCTAACCATTGATGTAGTATTCATAAGATCCCATACATTTGAATGTACAACATCAATAGATGCATGCCTTCATGTTTATCATGAGAAAATGCATGCATTGTCTATTTTCCAAAGTGGCATACTTCACACACTTTCCACATATCAACCACTTTAAATTTACACAAGCCCCATCACAATTTCATGTGACTGCATATTCTTCAATCATTCCACATTTACATGCCCAATACATTTATGTCAAATGTCAATATTAGCTATATGCCTTATATCTTGTGTAAATAGTGTAGCCTTTAGCTCGAGTGCATTTATATACAAGGTAAACATCCTTCTCACATGCTTTCCTTTGCAATCAGTATATATCCACTTTTGAAATCTTTTATAAAATAGCCATTTTGATTTAACTTTACTTGCAATCCTTGCTCAACCATTTTTCCAATTAAAAAAAGGTTTGTGCTTGCGGTGGATTCAATAAAACTATATTTATTTGTCGAGGCTCGTACACAAGGTGGATTCCTTGTGCGGGAAGTTGACAAGGATGCTTGTCCTTTTCGGGTGTCAAATTAATTTAATGTGCACAAGGGTGATTCCGCAAAATATATATTTAAATTAATGGATGTTTATGAGTTTAGAGTGCACTCGTATTAAATTAAGGTTATGGCAGAGTTCCAACCTATTTATTTATTTTCTAGTTGAAAACTAATAGGTATTCACTTTTGTCAATTTAATTTTATTATTTTCTAACAATTGTGAATGCTTCAGTTGATGTGTAGAGTAGGTAGGAGTGGCATTGGAAAGCATCAGGCAATGGCATGTATTCAGATTATCTAAAAGAAATTATCATTTTTTATGGGTGTGCGCCTTATCATTAAAGGCGTGACACTAATATTTATTTAGGCATGTTTATTTATTGAAGCGCTTGACAAACATTCATTATTTTGTATGTGCATGGGAGCTCAGTTTAAATATTTCATTATTGGACATTGTACTTGGGCACAACCCAACTTTTGGGGTGCCCAACCGCTTTATTCTTTATTTGGGCAAAAGCAAACACAAAAGCCAAAGCATGCTAATTGTAAATTGGTCTATTTTTAAGCTTGGAGATTAATAAATTTATAAATACTTGCCTAGTGGAGCGCTCACACAAGGCATAGGGGAGATTGTACCCAATTTGTCTTTTTGCCTTGTGTCATGCAAACTCTCTTCTTGCTTTTATGAAGTTTATGTAAAGTTCTTTATTCTTGGGGACCTTTCGGCATTCACTACGCACGCATACAGCATCCGATTTACGCATCAACGGTATCAGAGCAAAGCTGAGATCAAGGGCTTCTAATTGCTTACTATTTCGCGCGAAGGCGAAGCTCCTAGAATGAACGGGATCTACAGGCAATCTCGCGACGAACTGTCAATGCCACCATGTTTCTGGGGGTGAAGAACCCCCTACTATGCTATCAGATTGCGAAGGACCACTCTTTGGCGATAGAGGATCACTTCTAAAGCCTCTTTGTCAAGTCCTTTCTTATCATAGAAAAATTGCTTCAATTTATGTTAATTACTAAGCTTAATGCTTAAGCTTATAAAGCTTAAGCTTGAAAATTCCTCGATTTGGTAACACGGCAAGTCCTCACTGCATTCGTCGCCGTTGAAAAGCTGTCGTCTTCTTGTCCTCAACTTAAGCTTTTTAATCTAAAGCTTAAAGCCTTTAAGCCTTACTAAGGCTCAAAAATCAATCTACAATCTTTTCCATAGTGGGAGTTCACACACAACCAATCCCAAACCCGCTTTACACCTTATGCAAGCCTTTGTTCATTCTTGCACCCTGACAGAGACAATTTACAGAAGACGTATTTGCTTGTTGAAAGAAGACCGTCATCAATTATTGTACCCGCTAAAGAAGCAAGATCACAAAAAGCCATATTTATTTTTAAAAAAGCAAGCTTTGTAAACCCAAACTTGAGCTATGCTCATCCCTCTAATGAGATTTCGAGTGTATGAGGTTGTTTGAGATTTTGCAGGATGTCCGATCAAACCATGGAAGATTTTATGGCCAAAGGTGATTTACCGAAACCAACGATGGAGCAAAATCTAGACCTAATTATGATGCAACTTTCAGAGGAACGAAGAGCACATCAAACTTTTCAAGCTCAACTGGCTACTCTTCAGTGATCCACTGTTGATCAAGATGGAGCGCAACCCAAAGATGCTATTTGACGTACGATCGATGCGACACTCGAAGCACAATCTCTCAGGAAAGAAGCCAAGATAAGTAAAAGAATTTTCAAATTCTGTACTTTTAATGTGCAACGTGGTGGAAAAACTATTCTCAATTTTATCAGTCAGTTTGATGATTATTTCCATGCAAAGCAGTATGCCGAAAAAGATAAACTCAAATGTGCCACTAACCATTTAGTGAATAGAGCATCGTTATGGTGGACTGTTTTCCGCAAGAGTATTGATTGTCCTACTACCTAGGAGGCCTTTCAAAATAAATTTTTACAGAATTTTCTTTCATCTCAATTCTATGAAAAAGCAACCAAACAGTGGGATCTTGTGCAACAAAGAGATCGTGAATCCATACCGCAATACACTGAGCATTTCTAGAGTGCCTTACTACAACTTGAAATGCTTGAAGATGTTCCTCAGAGGCGATCCACAAGCGCAAGTTTATGTCCGGTTTGCATGGTTACTTCTATGCGGAAGTGAACGTGTTCAAGCCAAAAACTTTGGAGGATGAAATTTCTTTGGCCCATGATGCTGAAGACAAATTTCATGGACGAGAAAAGCGACCCAACAAATTTTAACTAATGGTAGCTTTGGTACAAAGCAATTCAATTCTAACTTTCGAAGATTCAATCAAAATCGCTTTGTTCCTTCTTCTTTCCGTAAACCCTGGACATGACCTCCTCCTTTACTATCAAACACAAATCCAAACCCTAAGCCTTCTCTCCAGCCAAATCCCAACATACCTAAATTTCTAGCCATTACCAATAATGTTTCCAAAGCAAAGTCTATAGTTTGCTACAAGTGTCAACGACCTGGACACTTAGCAGTGAACTGTCAATCCAAGAAGTCAACTGTTCAGTGACAACTGAAGATGAAGACCATGAAGATATGCCAGATTTCACGGAAGATGATGATGATATCAGTACTGCTTCAAATATTTTACCAGGTATGCCAAATCTTCATTCATTATTAACAATGAAATGTCTTGTGCATGGTCACGAAAAGATTATTTTGCATGATGATGGGAGCACACATGATTTTATTTCTGCAAAGTTGGTAAAAGAATTGAATTTACATACTGTTCTAACTCATTATCGCATAAAAGCTGCATTCTTAGGCACTAGATACAATGGTACACAAGAAGTTCATGATTTAGAAATTAAAATTGGTGATTATGTTGAGCGTCGAAATTTTTTGGTTGTGCCTTTGCAAGTTAGTGACATTATTTTAGGAATGCCTTGGCATCATAAATATAATCCGACATAGATTATTCTACACATTCAATGAAAATTTATTCTAACAGAAAACAAATCATATTACATGGAACGCACACCTTTGATAATTTTCCATTGCTTAGTCACACACGGGCTAAACATGCATTGAGAAAAGATATCAAATCATACTTAGTATGGATGAATGAAATTGAATCTAAGGAAAATCAGATGCATCCTAGGCACACACAATTTCTTTCACAATTTAAAGATTTTTTTGCTGTTAATTTACCCCCTGGTTTACCATCTACACATCGTGAATATCATAAAATAGATTTAATCCCAGGTTCTCAGCCACCATGTAAAGCATCTTATAGACACAATCAAATTGAATAGAAAGAAATTCAAGCCCAAGTTGAAGAACTGTTAACCCGAGGACTTATTAGACTCAGTAGTTCTCCTTTTGGTGCATCTGTCCTGTTAGTCAAGAAGAAAAATAATACCTATAGGATGTGCATTGACTATCGTGCCCTAAATAAGATCACTATCAAGAATAGATATCCAATCCCTAGGGTAGACAACCTCATGGATAAACTATAGAGAGCCACAATTTTTAGCAAGATAGATCTCAAATCTGAACATCATCAAGTACGATTGGATACACCTGACATTTTCAAAACTACATTAGAATTGAATTTGGTCATTACAAATTCCTTGTTATGACTTTTGGTTTGACTAATGCACCAGCTACATTCAGTCGTATGATGAATCATATATTTTTTAAGTATCAGCATTGTGTAATTGTTTTCTTTGATGACATATTGGTTTTCAGTAAGAATGAGAACAAACACTGTGAACATCTATCTTTGGTTTTCAAATTATTGAAAGAGAATCAATTATATGCTAACACTGAAAAGAGTGAATTCTTCCAAATCCAAATTGAATACTTATGACATATTGTTTATTATGATGGTATTCAAGTTGATCCTAAAAAGATAGAAGCAATTTTGAATTGGCCAATCCCTAAAAATGTGCATGAGTTACGTTCTTTCTTAGGTCTTGCTAGTTTTTACAAAAAATTTGTGAGAAATTTTTCATTGCTTGCATTGCCTTTGACAAAATTGTTAAAGAAAGGTGTTGTATATCATTGGTTTGATAATCAACAAAAGTCTTTTGATTTATTGAAACATGCTTTAATACATGCACCTGTTTTACAATTACCTGATTTTAATCGGCATTCTTTCTAGTAGTCATTGATGCTAGCAGATCAGGAATAGGAGTTGTCCTTATACAAGATTCACATCCCATAGCCTATTCTAGTTGCAAACTTAAACCCTCTGAACTGAAGTATTCTACCTATGATAAAGAATTGTTAGCTGTAGTACAAGCTTTACATCAATGGAAACACTATCTAATGGGATCTGAATTCATGATCAAAACTGACCAACAAAGTATCAAACATCTCCTTAGCCATCCACAAATCTCTGACTATCATATCAAATAGGCTACTTTCATTCAAAGTTTGCATCCATTTATCGAATATCAACCTAGAAAAGAGAATGTTGTTGCCAATGCATTAAGTAGAAAACCAAGTATCCACAATATCTCTATTATATCTTTGGATTCCCTTATCCCTATGATGAAAGATACCTATGACCATGACCCCAGTTTTCAAGCCGATTTGAATAAATTAGTTGCTAATAATTGGATTCCAATTGATTCATTGTCTTATTCTGATGGATTTATGTTTTATGAGAAAAGATTATGTATCACTATTCCATTTAGATCATTTGTGTTGCACGAAATTCATTGCCCCCCATATCAAGGCCATAGAGGTATTATTTCTACTTTAAGAACATTGACTGAAGATTTTTACTGGCCACAAATGGAATCTAATGTTTCTAACTTTGTTTCTGAATGTTTAATTTGTCAATGAGTCAAGCGACGCCATGGTAAGAAATATGGTTTATTAATGCCTTTACCAATTCCTGAACAACTATGGAAACATATTTCAATGGATTTTATAACTGGTTTGCGTAACACACAAGCCAATCATGATATGATTTGAACTATTGTAGATTGATTTAGCAAACAAGCATATTTCCTTTCATGCAAGAAAACATTAAGTGCATTTCAAGCTGCACAATTTTTTTTGAAGACTATTTTCACTGACCATGGTTTGCCAAAAGTTATTATTTCTAATCGTGATTTTAGATTCTGTAATAATTTTTGGACTACTTTGTTTGCTAATTTAGGTACTAACATTGATTTCTCATCTACATTTCATCCTGAAACCAATAGGCAAACAAAAGCTACTAACATTATAATTTTAGATCTTTTGCGTGCATACACAATTTCAAAACCACAAACATGGGATACACACTTGCATTTACATTTACTTCAATTTGCATACAATAGTACACCACATACAGCTACACATAAAGCACCTTTTGAAATCATTTATGGACATAGGTTGAATTTAAAGATATGATTGCAAAAGCCCAGCAATCATATACTAAACAAGCTAATAAGAAAAGAAAAGCCATGAGTTTCAAAGTTGATGATTATGTTTGGTTACACATTGAAAAGAGAAGATTGCAAAGTGTTGAGAAACATCATGTTGTTAAATTAGCACCTAGATTTTATGGACCTTTGAAAATCATTCAAAAAATCAATGGCAATGCATTTAAATTAGAACTACCCCAACACTGGAAAATTCATAATACTTTTCATATCAGTTTACTACGACCTTTTAGAGGCCAATTACCTGTCCACCCTGTATATGAAAACCCTCCTGTGTTAGAAGAAGAAACCGAAATCCTTGAACCTAAAACTATTCTAGACTCTGACTTTATGACCACTAGAACTAGCCGTAGATATTCTAGATATTTGGTTAAATTTAAAAATCATATTGTTGAAGAAGCCAATGGATGCACGCCCGCAACCTAAGTGCTTACCCCTCACTGCTCGCTCCACATTGAGCTAATAGCAATTGAGAATAATTGCTATCCCACCCTAGGGATATGATGCTAGGAGGCATGTTCCACGGTGGATTTCGTGAGGTTTTTATTCTACGGTGGATTCTGTGAGATTTTGCAGTGGATTCCATAAAACTATATTTATTTGTCGAGGCTCGTACACAAGGCGGATTCCTTGTGCGAGAAGTTAACGGGGATGCCTATCCTTTTTTAGCATCAAATTAATTTAATGTGCACGTGGGTGATTCCACAATGGGTGA
Organism: Lygodium microphyllum; assembly: GCF_053477565.2. Lineage (NCBI taxonomy): Eukaryota > Viridiplantae > Streptophyta > Polypodiopsida > Schizaeales > Lygodiaceae > Lygodium > Lygodium microphyllum. The sequence continues at coordinate 2,591,039 of NC_141146.1, read as the reverse complement.
TTCTGCAAAATACATATTTAAATTAATGGATGTTTATGAGTTTAGAGTGCACTCATATTACATTAAGGTTAGGACAGAGTTCCAACCTATTTATTTATTTTGTAGCTGAAAAAACTGCTAGGCCTTCACTTTTGTTGGTTTAATTTTATTATTTTTTAACAATTTTGAATGCTTCAGTTGATGTGTAGAGCAAGTAGCGGTGGCATTGGGAAGCACCGAGTGATGGCATGTATTCAGATTATCTAGAAGAAATTATCATTTTTGATGGGCGTGCACCTTATCATTAAAGGCGTGGCGCTAATATTTATTTAGGCACGTTTATATATTGAAGCACTTGACAAACATTTATTATTTTATATGTGCATGGGCGCTCGATTTAAATATTTCATTATTGGACATTGTATTTGGGTGCACATCCCGACTTTTGGGATGCCCAACCACTTTATTCTTTATTTGGGCAAAAGCAAACACAAAAGCCAAGGCATGCTAATTGTAAATTGGGCTATTTTTTAGCTTGGAGATTAATAAATTTATAAATACATACCTTGTGGAGCGCTCACACAAGGCATGGGGGAAGATTGTACCCAATTTGTCTTTTTGCCTCATGTCGTGCAAACTCTCTTCTTGCTTTTATGAAGTTTATGTAGTGTTCTTTGTTCTTGGGGACCTTCTGTTGTTCACTACACGCACACATAGCATCGGATTTGCGCATCAAAAGTTCTTTATGATATTAGGCACATGTAGCACACTTTTCCATATTGTGCATAAACAATGAAACACTCCCAACATGAAAAATAGGATGCATTGTATTGTCACTTTTTACACAAAACCAAGCATCTTAGGATTTTTTATTTCTCTGAACCATTCTTCATGAAACTTCATATGGTTAGAGGTGGCTAAATCCATTACCATTGGAGAATAAAGAGTTGAAGATGAGTTGTGGTGTTGGCAAGATGCCTATGGGAAAAAAGAGTGAGAATGTTCAAGATGTATGGAAGTTAAGAAGAGTGTTGAGAAGAAGAGCACAGATGTGAAATCAAAGTCAAAATGTGTTGAGATGGATGTGATGAAGAAGATAGGAAGTGGAGTTGAAGGGAATCTGTTAGTGGATTAGAGAGAAGTGTGTGGATGCCTCATCCAGCCCAACAACCAAGCATAAATGAAGAAGGACCATTCGCTTATGGTATGCCTTGTGTGGATTTCAATGAAGTGAGTGGTGTTGTGGTTGGGGAAGACTTCTTTAGCTGAGAGTATAAAAGAATGACCCCCTATGATGTTAATACGTGCTTGGAAGACGCCTTGAGCTGAGAGTATAAAGAAACAATCGTACGGAATGAAGAGAGTGGAGATGTGTTTGTGTGGAAGACTCATTAAGTCGTGAGTATAAAAGGATAGCCGTAACTTGTGAGGAAGGCTCCTTATGTTAGGAGGGTAAAGGAACCATTGTAGCGGTGAAGAGTGTGTGGAAGACTTGTTAATCTGCAAGTATAAAAGAATGGCCTTGACTTGTGATGAGGAAGGCTCCTTGCACCTGGAGGGTAAAGGCGGCCGCTAGTGATGGAAGAGTATACGGAAGACTTGTTAAGCTATGAGTATAAAATAATAGCCTTGACTTGCAATGAAGAAGGCTCCTTGCACTGGGAGGATAAAGGAATGATTGTGAGGGGTGAAAAGTGCATGGAACTCTCATTAAGACGTGAGTATAAAGGAATGGCCTTGTGTGATAATAAGGAAGGCCCCTTGTGCTGGGAGGGTAAACAAACGACCATGCATAGAGATGGTGATGAGGTGAAGAGTGATGATGTGGAAGACTCATTACACTTGGGGGATAAAAGAACAAGCTTTCATGATGTTGCGAAAGGCTCCTAGTGCTGGGAGGGTCAAAGAACATCCATGGATGTGAGTGGTGTGGTGATGAAGAGAGATGTTGAAGAAGGATGGACCTTGTGCCAAGAGGGTAAAAGAACGGGCATGACGGATGAATTGTAGAGTTATGTTGGTGTGGAAGGAAGTGGTGAGAAGAGTAGTGTTGAGGAGGTAAAGAGTTGTGTTGGTGTGGAAGGAAGTAGCGAGAAGATGGGAGCCAAAGCGGGCTGCCCAAGGAAGCAAAGGAAAATGTGGAAACTAGTGAACACTGCGTCTATGCTTGGAGTAAAGGATGAGACCATTGGGTCAACTATTGCACTACCAAAGTCTGAATCGGTTAGTAGGCGACAATAGGGAAGCTTCAATGATGAAGTGAGGACCTACTGCTATGAACCCAAGGAGGAGTGAACTCTTTGTGCTCAAATGGCTGATTCAAAGGGTGAAAGACCCTCATGTAGCAAGGAGAAATAGATCAAAGGCCAATAACGAGGATGTTAGATCCTTGCACAGTGAATCGATCAGGAGTGTTGGGGCACTCCAAGTGTGAGTCGACTCTGGTGATTGGATCTTCATTAATGGAACCCAAGTGGAGGAGATATGGGATGAAACATGCCCTATACTCACCATGAAGATGAACTCCAAGGAGGTGTGAACTTGCAAAACCCACATGTGCAATCAAGCCCATTCCAACCTCTGAGCCAAAGGGATGCAAGCTACTTGGAGAAGTCAAAGTGGTCAGATGGCTATGAGATTGAGCCAAGGTAGAGGCAAGGAGGCTTCACCCTCTAGGCTATTCCAAGTGCATTTGGCTCGTCATGGAGCAGCTAGGAAGAAGAGGGCAAGGTGTGAAGGCCTAGTGCTTATTAGTGCGGTCAAGATGGATTCGGGCATGCTGAGTCCTATGAATGAAGAAAAGTGAGGCACAATGACCCCTCCACTCAAGTTTCCCAAACTTGTTCAATCATGCCATTTCTGACCACTTCAAAGTAACTACAGTGGGGGACATGGCCCTTGTGATGCAAGCTAGAAGGTTCGATTCTATGAATCGGGCTTGTCTAGCTTTAGCATGGACCATAATGTTTGATCTGGCCACAAAGGGCCTAAAAGTTCAAGTGGGTGTGGCATGTCTAAATAGATCTAAACCCCGCCTTTTATTCTAGTGATTACCGTGAGGGAAATTGCTCTCACTCTATTGGCATGACGGTTTGATGTTACTCATCAAGTTGTGGCATGCTATCCAGGTGCTCCAACCCATCAATCCAATCAGAGTTGGTACTCTTATCTTATCTCTCCAAAGGTATGTGGCACAAAGAGGATGAGGGTACTTGATGCAAGAGACATGGATGTCCTTCAGTGGGCCAAATGGTATGGAGCTTCTAGGCATGTCATGCGGCTCGTTCCGACCCCACGTGCTCCCCATGCAATCCAGTCCAATAGAAGACTCCCCCACACTCGTTCAAATTTTTGTGATGCAAAACAGGGGAGGATAATGGATGTGAGTGAAATGGACCTCACAAGAAGGGCAAAGCGTCATCTGTCTGTTGGGGGTAAAGGCGCCTCTGCCTAGCCACTTGTGTATTACTACACTGACAGTACCCGCCACTGCACACTGTAGGTGGCGGGCACCTGTCACAGCCACTTATTCTTTATTCTTTTAGTGAAAATTTGAATAAAAGGAAGGCCTGGCCACACATTGTGGTTGTTGGAGTTCCCACTTTTGAGTGTCCCTCTCTCTTGGCACTTGCTCTCCATCTGCCATAGCTCTCACCACCAAGCTTCTTCCTCCTGGGTTCCACTTCCCTTTCAACTGATATCAGAGCAAAGGCATTGGAGCTTGCCTGGCATTCTCTTGAGCCCAGATTTGAAGAGCTTCAACCCAAGCTTCAATGGCAGCCATGGCACCTTCATTTGCAAGTATGTTTTGATCTCCTGCCTCCTCCCCGAGCTTCCAGACCTTCATCGGCTTCCTCCCGGGCTGCATTGAAGCCCCCTTGACATTGCCATGTGCCCCCGAGAGCTATTGAAGATCCCCCAGCCCCCAGGAACAGCCAGCGCAATTTTTGGCACATTTCTAGGGGGCTGGTCTGATCTGCTCCCCGGCATTTCCCTACTCCTCGGCTTCTCGGCACACTTAGCAACCCTCCCGAGCATTTCTTGACTCCCGGACTTTAGTGCTTGACTCTCGATGATTGATTCGAGTGCTTCCTCCTTCAGCCCTTTGTTGTATACATAGTCCCGGGACTGTCAAAATAGGGCAACACTTGACATTTACTATTTGATGCTTCTTAGCATTGCCCGTTTGATGCCTATTGATGCCCGGTGATGTCCGGATGTTATGGGATGCTATATCTATGCTTTGGGACTGATTTGGAGCAGATTTGAGCACCATTTGAGCTTCATTTAACAATAAATTACTTGTTGTAATATAGTGGGTTGAAGCTCATTTACTTGGTGTATGCATTGGTTCATGGATACGGGGTGCTTACTGGAGGTTTGAATGATCATACTGATGTATTTGGAGGTTGTCACATGCTTCTTCTTGGTTCGGAATACTTTTGAGCTTGGATTAGGCTTCGACTTGGTCATTCTTCACTGGCATTTGACCTCAGTTGGCATGCTTTGGATCGGTTTATGCCTATTGTCACACTGCTTGACATTTTAGGCCTCTTGCATTTATGCTTTGGTCAGATATGGATGCCACTTGGTTTGCCCATGCTTGACAGTTACTTGGAGCTTCATCTTCAGATATATTTGAGCATTTTTGAATCTACTGGACATTACATCTAGTTGTCAGTTACATGCTCTTTGAATGCTTTCAGGCTTATGCTTTATGGGTCTGAGATAGCCTGGGATTTATGCTCCGGATGTACCCTACTAGGATTTGGCATGTCTAATGCTATGTATTTGATGTATTAGAGTGTTGTTTGCTCTCTTTGCATCTAAATTCACTTCCAGTGGGAGCCTCTTGGTATATTCAAATGTACACAATGTCTTATTTACAGATGAGCTTGAACTTGTGGGATAGTTACATGCATTTGCTCTCTTGAGAGCTTTATATCTGCAGTTTGTCTGTAGTGGGCTGATTTAATATGCCTATTGGGGCAGGCACCTATCTCTGTCACAGGTTTGTCAGTTTTGTATGCATCTTGGATGGTCATGTATTGAGCTTCGTGCTCTATCAGTTATGCTTGTGCTTGGTCTCTTCTCTTACTCCGAGACCCATTACATGCATGACTTCTAGACCTATGAGATGTCTCTTGCCTCTGACAGGTGATTGGTTTGACAGTTCTTGGTACCTTCTTGCCCCTAGAAACTCACTGTTGGATGTATCTTGCTACCTGGCAGTTGCAGTGACATATGTATCAATGATTGCTTCATTTTGGGACAATTTTACGTACTGTCATTTATTACAGCAAGCTGAAATCTACAGATTTTGAGCACTTCTATGAGGGTCATGCTTACTATTTGATGTTATCTTGGTCATATTTGGTGGATAGGTGCTTCTCTTGGTGAAATCCACTCTTTCAACCAATTTTTGCAGTGGTTTTAGTGCATTTTTTGCAAATTACAGCAACCTATAATTTTGCCTTTTTTGCTTTGATTTGGGACATCATGGCTGATCATTTGAAAGATACAGCTCTCTTTAACATTCCCAAGTTGGATGGTACTAACTATGGGTATTGGAAGTCCCAAATATGGCAAGTTTTGGTGCAAAAATTTCAGATTAAACCCTTGCATTTCAAGGGTGTCAAACTTGAGGATATGGATGATGATGTTTGGATGGAAGTTGATGAGCTATGCAAGTCTACCATTATTTTGTCACTCTGAGAAGAGGTTCATGATAATGTTGTTGAAGATGAGAATTAGAGTGCATGGGATTTATGGGAGAAGATTCAAGAGCTCTATGCGTAGCAGAGTCCTACATCATAGATGTATTGGCTGAAGCAGTTAATGGACCTTCGCATGAAGGAGGGGACCTTCCTTTCATCTCATTTCAGTCAGTTTCATGCTATCATGAAGAGTCTGTTGTCACAGGGTATTGAGTTCAAAAACAACTTGCACCTGTTGTTTCTTCTTGGCACCTTGCCTGAATCATGGGATGTATTCCATACTGCCATATGCACGAACAAGCTTGATGGGCTGAAAATCAAAGATGTTGAGAGTGCTTTATTGACTAAGGAAATCAACAGGAGAAATAATGATGCTTCCTGCTCTTCACATGCATTGACCGTTAGAGGTGGCAAACATGGCAGGCATGATAATGATCATAAGGGTAGGGACTCTCAGAAGTCCAGGTCCAAGTCAAGTGGTTGTAGTAAGTCCCATGGATGGAAGTCTGATCTTACCTGTCATTATTGTGGGAAAGTAGGACATATTAGGCCACAGTAGTGCCATGAAATGCGCGATGATAAGCGCAAGGAAAAGGGAAAAGAAAAAGTGCAAAAAAAGTCTTTTGAGTGCAATATTGTACATGCAAAGTCTAGTGTGAAGATAGATAGAAGAGGTTAATGTCATGCAGGCCACTGATTTAGATGATGATTACACACTTGCAGCTTCTTCATGCGATGCCTTACAAACTTCTGAGACACATTCTATGTATGCGTAGTGCTGGTGGATCTTGGATTCGGGTACGTCCTTTCATGTGACACCCTGTAGAGATTGGTTTCATACCTATCGTACCATGTCTGGTTCTGTACATCTTGATGATGACAAGTCTCTTAACATTGTGGGCATTGGAGATGTTAGACTACAATTTCCTTCTGGCAGTTATTTTGTTTTGCATGATGTAGGCCATGTACCTGCGTTGACTCGCAGTCTTATGTCAGCTGGACAGCTTGATGATGCAGGGTATTTTGTATCCTTTGGAGACTCTGCATGGAAGATTACTTGTGGCAAGCTTGTACTTGCAAGAGGTGTCAAGTCTAGCAGTCTCTATCCCTTACTTGTATCTGGAGCTACCTTGGATCATGTTTTGTCTGTGGATTCTATTCCCCATATATCCCTTTGGCATGCTCGTTTGGGACATATGTCTCTTAAAAGAATGAAAATGCTCTGTGCTTTGTAGTATCTTCCGCCTTTTGACTCTTTGCATTTGATTCTTGTTATTATTGTTTGTATGGCAGGCACACTAGAAATACGCATAAAAAGTCTAGTAAGAAATGCATGGGTGAGCCCTTGGCTCTTGTTCACTCAGATGTATATGGGCCCATGCCTTGTCAATCACTTGGTGGGGCAAAGTACTTTTTTACTTTCATAGATGATTACTCACGTAAGGTTTGGGCTTATCCCATAAAGAGAAAATCTGATGTCTTAGACACATTTCAGCGTTGGCTTGCATTGGCAAAGAACCAGCCTGGGAAAAGGCTCAAATGCCTAAGGTCAGATAATGGGGGTGAGTATGTATCACGTGCTTTTGAGCAGTTTTGTGATGAGCGGGGTATTAAGCGTTAGTTGACCGCCCCTTACACCCCACCCCATAATGGTATGGCTAAACGCATGAATAGGACCATTCAGAAAAGGGTCCATAGCATGCTTAGCCATGCTAGCTTACTGCAACACTTTTGGGCTGAGGCAGTTACTACTGCAGTGCATCTCATTAACAGGTTGCCTAGCAGTGGCATTGAATTTCAGGTTGCAGAGGAGGTATGAGCCGGCAAGCCCCCCTCTTATGATCATTTGCGTGTCTTTAGACGTGAGGCATTCTACTATGTGCGCAAGGACAAACGCAATAAGGTGGATCCTAAAAGTGTCAAATGCATTTTCATTGGCTATGGAGATGCAGGAGAGATGGGTCACCGTCTGTGGGATCCGCAGGTGCGAAAAGTGATCCGTAGCCATGATGTCATCTTTCATGAGGAAAAAATGCATATGCAACCTGAGAAAGTGGTTGAGGTATGCAGAGTTATCTTTCAGGAGGAGCCACTTGCTACCGTTTAGCCCGCTCCACAGCCAGCTAGATAGCGTGCAGCATCACCTAATGCTCATGGCCCAGATGCTAGACATGCTGATGCTAGACAAGATGTTAGTTAGGCAATAGATCCTGGGTTGAGACATTCTACTAGAGATAGACGACCTCCTCACCATTTTGCGCCCTCTATGGATTATTATTGGTTATAGGTGCAGGAGAGCCTCTTACTTATGATGAGGCTATGCATAGGGGTGACTAACACTCTTGGGAGAGGGCTATGCAGTCTGAGCTTGACTCATTGCATAAGAATCAGACTTGGATTTGGTTTCCTTGCCTCAGGGTAAGAAGGCTTTGCCATGCAAGTGGGTGTACAAGCTGAAAAGTACCCTTGGACACCCCAAGTTGGCATACAAGGCTCAATTGGTTGCAAAGGGTTTTAAGCAAGAGAATGGTGTTGACTTTGATGAAGTCTTTTCTCCTGTGGTCAAGATGACCACCCTACACTTAGTCTTGGTCTTGGTTGCACAGCTTGACCTGGACTGGTACCAGATGGATGTCAAGACAGCTTTTTTACATGGGGACTTGCATGATGAGATTTACATGGAGCAGCCTAAGGGCTTTGTAGACCCTGGCAGGGAACACCTAGTGCGCAAGCTAAAGAAAATTCTATATGGCTTGAAGCAGGCACCAAGGGAATGGTACCATATGTTTGATGCATTCCTGCAGTCCCAGGGCTATAGTCGCAGTGTTATGGATCTATGCTTGTACACAAAGAAAGCCCGTGATGGTTCTTTACTGATTTTGATACTCTATGTGGATGACATGCTTTTAGCAGGGACAGCTCATGAGGATCTAGATGCTCTTAAGGCTCAGCTCAAGAAGAGCTTTGAGATTAAATATCTAGGATAGGCCTCTCATATACTCGGTATGCGCATTATGCGTGATAGATCTCAGGGACTACTCTAATTATCACATAGAGGGAGTACTCTAATATCTGGGATAGGCCTCTCATATACTCGGTAAAGAACCATGCATGATAGATCTCAGGGACTACTCTAACTATCACACAGAGGGAGTACATTCATAAAGTCCTTGAGCGCTTCCACATGCAGGATGTTAAGCCTATTGGTTGTCTATTACCTTCTCATGTGAAGGTTTCACAGGCTGATTGTCCGCAAACAGATGAGCAGAGGGCCGAGATGGCCAAGATTCCCTATGCATCAGCCATGGGCAGTCTTATGTATGCCATGATAGCCACCCGTCTAGATATAGCTTTTGTAGTTAGGGTTGTGGCACGTTATATGGCTACACCTGGCAAGAAACATTGGGATGCCATAAAGGGTATCATGAGGTACCTAAAGGGCACAGAAAATATGTGCCTTCGCTATGGCAGCCAGGATACAAGAGTCGTGGGGTACACTGGCTTTGATTATGCAGGATGTGCAGATAGTAGGAAGTCCACTTCTAGCTATGTGTTCACTTATACTAGAGGGGCTATCTCTTGGATGTCCAAGGTGCAAAAGTGTACGGCTCTTTCTACTATAGAGGCCAAGTATATTGCAGCCACAGAGGCTTGCAAGGAGGCTATACTGAAGGGGCTATCTCTTGGATGTCTAGGGTGCAAAAGTGTACAGCTCTTTCTACTATAGAGGCCGAGTATATATTGCAGCCACAAAGGCTTGCAAGGACGCTATATGGTTAGGCCGTTTGATTGTAGACCTTGGTATGACAGATGTTATGCCTACACTGCATTCTGATTCCATGAGTGCCATTCAATTGGCCAAGAATCCAGTCTTCCATACGAAGACGAAACATATCGAGGTGAGGTATCACTTCATTCGCAAGGTCGTTGAGGACAGGTCTGTTGACCTTGTCAAGATTCCAAGAGTAGAATCTTGCAGACTTGCTCACGAAAAGCCTCACTACCGACCGCTTTGCCTTCCTTAGGAGATTGATGGGCATTGGATGAGATGATGTCTTTTTCCTCATCATGTTATACATGTGTACATGTTGTACTTTCTTTTTTCTCTCTCTCATTGGGGTAGGTTCGCCTTTAAGTGGGAGATTGTTGGGGGTGAAGGCACCTTCGCCTAGCCGTCCATGTATTACTACACTGACAGTACCCGCCACTGCACACTGTAGGTGGTGGGCACCCGTCACAGTCACTTATTATTTATTCTTTTAGTGACAGTTTGAATAAAGGAAGGCCCGGCCACACATTGTGGTTGTTGGAGTTCCCACTTTTGAGTCTTTCTCTCTCTTGGCTCTTGCTCTCCATTTGCCATAGCTCTCACTGCCAAGCTTCTTCCTCCTGGGTTCCACTTCCCTTTCACTGTTACATAGTGTGATGAGTGACAAAAAATAGGAGTTTATCAAGCCAGATCTATTCCATTAAGGGCATTAAGAAGAACAAAAAGAAGAAGCATGGCCCAACGAAGACCCATGCAACCAAGGGCACCACTAGAAAGAACAGAGCTTCAAGTTAAATCCATATCTCCAAGGGCACCAAGACAACGAGGTGTGTGGGAGGTGCTGCAGCATGGGATTGCACCTTCCAAGCAAGGCAACACACAGCTTCTCTTCGGGCACATCATGCCACCTTCAACTCATTTCCTAGCACATGAACTCAACAGAAAACTCGAGTGACTAAGGCCCAACTCTTTTTAAGGGGAGGTGCATCTAAACCAAAACTTGCATCTCAAATCAAGGAGTGTGGCTATCCCACAATGGCCCCATTTCACTTTCTTTTTTGGATTAGGATTGACAGGTGAGCCAGGAAGGGCCATTCATCACAAGGTGTCTCGATGTAGAGCTTGGTGCCGAGTCCTAGTCCACAGGCAGTTCTACCTGCTCAAGCTTTATGACCGAACGTTGGAGCATGGGTGCACAATGTGCTCTAACAAGGTTACCTTCCACTCTGTGCTTGTAAATATGGTCAACAAATGGACAATTGATGTGCACAATAAAGTTAGAGTTCTTCGCATTTTGCTTGATCCTATTCCATCCCACAATTATAAATTGAGTTAGTGGGTGGGATGTAATTATAATCTTGAAAAGTCCATGTTTCACATTTGTATAGAGTTAGTGGGCATGGCACCTAGCAGGCAGACACAGACCGCCTTGATAATGAGGCATGTTAAGATCCTCAAATTCTAGAGTCTAAGTTTAAAAGCCAATTTTTTAGGCCATGAGATGGTTCCTCTACTCGATGTGGGCATTGAGTTTTTTTTAAGGGGAGGCAGGTATGAGGGAGTACCCCTAGCTCCCTCACCTCATAGCATTGAGTCATGCTTGGATGTGTGTTGATAGCACCAACCCTCACTTGTAAACCATCACCCTTTGTGCCTTCAACTTTTCTTGTACATAGTCCCCCTTCGTGAATATGAGCTTTGCCCTCAAGATGGGCCATTCTGCAAACTTTGGTGCTGTGTCACATTGAGTTGTGTGTGTTGAGTGCATGTCGAGTTCAAAAGCGGTGTTGTAAGGCAACATGTCGTGGGCCCACAATATGCCTCTGTGGGAGCTTTCGCTCATCCGCCAAGACCCACGGACCACTTATTGTTTCAAGCATTCCAAGCGAGCTCTAATGGCTACCTCTCACATAGCCGACCCGCCCTCGATCCTAAGAGTGTAGTGAGCTTACCTTGATGCCAATATGAGTTGCCTCCTCCCTTCCACACTCCGGTAGCTCCACGATCCTAGATGCTAGCTCAAGCATGCTCAAGCCTCCTCCTTCTCCAAGCTCCAACCTCCATAGCCGTGCGCGCAAAAGAAGGAAAGGGAAGAGAAGAGAAGAGAAGATGATGAAGAGCTTCACCCCCTTGATCCCTCACTCCCTCTCACTCCCTCCCTCACTCTCACAAGGGCACACACACAAGCAAGGAGAGGGGAAGAAGAGAAGAAGAGAAGAGCTCTTGTTGGGCACACACCAAAGAATGAGCTTCCATTCACTTTTTGAACTTTATATATACAAACCCTAAAACCCCATGGGCACCCATCCTTTTTTACATGACCGACCATTGTGGCAAGGTCCCTTTTTCTAATTCCCTCTTTTTGCTTAGTGCCCTAGGCCTATATTCAGCTATTCTTTTACTGTGGCACAGGAGGGAGCCTGGCGCTCTTTTACAAAAGTTTTTTGGATTTTTGAGGCGCCTTTTATTTAAAACTATGCTTTTGGCCCCGGCTTAGCTCTGGAGTCCGCCTGCATGTCCTTGCTCCTTTTCCATCTTCTTTCTGCTTTTCATTCGTCTTTTCTTCTTTTCGGCTTGGGGTTTTGCTCCTTTTCCATCTTCTTTCTGCTTTTTCGTTTGCCTTTCCTTCTTTTAGGCTTGGGGTTAACATTACCCCTCTCTGAGACGAGTACCAGTCCCATGGCACTCTTGTCGACTGTTGGTGGCTAAAGAGGCAATCGGTGGAGCAGTGATGTGGGGGTAGGGCAGCATGTAGACTCAGGTGCTCATGGAAGCGTGGGAGGAAGGTTGGGTGGAGAAGTAATGGATGTTGACGGGGGCCTCCGAAGTTGGTGGGTGGGCGCGGTGGTGGTGCTTGGAAGAACAGGGGGTGGTGCGTCCCATAAGGAGGGGGATGTCTATCTTAGTGTGTAGTGCGAGTGGCTCAGGGTGACAGGTCTTACCATAGGCGAGTGGCCTCCCTAGGTATGTCCTGCCCTTGTTGGGCCCTAAGTGTGCAATGGGGGGGCAAAAAAGGGGCTAGGGGGTTAGGAGTGGAGCCAGCCGACCAAAGCCACCGGGCACGCCTAACTTGAGGACCTCTAGGTGCGGTGATTGTGCTTTATGTGGTTCTTAGTGGTTGTGGAAGTGAGTTGATTGGCTTATTCCATGTGTAGAGATGCACAGATATTCCATGTGTAGGGAGAGTTTTTTAGTAGGAGAGTTTTTTTTTTTAAAAGGAGAATGACGGCCAGTACCTAATCTTCCTTGTCTAATGGAGGCGAAGAAGGGGGTCGGATGGATTTGCTCAAATATTGGCAGCTTTGCATGTATGCTTTGAGGTTCATGCGGACGTGGAGAGAAGTGGTAGAAAGCAAGGGGTGGTTGCACCTAGTAAACTGGCTATCGTTCATGTCTTCTAGGAGAGCTAGGCAAAAGGAGGGAAGTAGGCTAGCTCTCATCATTAGGCATGCCATTGCGTAGCTATCAATAGCATTGGGGTCAAAAAAGAGGGGGGCAAGCCACTCTCTTGCTTGAGTAATAACTTAAGAAGCCTAAGGTAATTACATGTAGTTATAAAGGCGGGATCTGGACAGGAGGAGAAGTCTGCGAGGAAGCGCGTCATGGAGTCACTTAGGCTTCCTAAATCAAAAAGGAGGGCATGCTCGAAGGAGGTGGCGTTGGAGTTGTAGATGATGGGGAAGTCATGCCGCCCGTGGAGGGTGGCAACAAAATCCACGCCTACCCTACGAGGATATGCCATGAATGTGGGATCGTTCCTCTCGTAGGGTAGGGTGTTGCAAAATGCCATCCAGGCGAGCATGTTAATATCGCATACTCGCCTTCTCCAGAGAGGTTGGCAGTTGTAGCCCCTTACAGTGTGTGGTACCTCGAACACCTTGTCTTGCCAAAACTCTGCTTCCTCTGTGCCCTACAGAGTGGGGGTCTTTGCCCTGTCTTCCAACCATTTTTGGCCCAGCCGGCTGCCAGCCGATCACCTCCTCCATTACCTTAATTGGCAGGACCCTTCTCAGGCTGTTAGGCACAAGGAAACTGAAAGTAAAAGGGTCCTTTTTGTTTTCCTGTTGTTCCCAAATTACCAGTTCCGCGTGGAATTGCATTGGGAGATCATCAGGGCATGGTGGGAGGGATGCGGATGGCCGCACAACTGATTTGGCTCGCAACTGCCTTCTGGTTTCTTCCACTAATTTTCTCCGTCGCTCCTTGAGCGTGGTTTGTCTGTTCGGGGGCGGGTCGAGTTGCTACTGTTCCTGGTCGTGCGGCAAGGGGGATTGTGGGATTATTTCTTCGCTTGTATTTTTTATGGAAAATTCAATGACAGTGTCCTCCCCCTGTCGGTCATCTAGCTGCGCTCCTTCCTCAAAGCCAAGTGCATCCGCCTCCTGGGGGGTTGGGCCAGCCAATAGCAAGTATTTTCGTTGTTCTTCTAAGCCGAGCCTAACCTCTGCATGTTGGGGTGGCATCTATAGCCCCACATGCAGGGCTCTGCGTGCGATGCTCAGTTTCTTCTGCACCACCTCCAACGACTCCTTTCCCTCCGGTCGGGTTGTGTCCAGTAATGTGTTGAGGAAGGTCTGTTGCTGGGCAGTGAAGGCTATCTGGGCGGCGTCTGCTTTGCTTTCTGCCAAGATTTTTTCTTTTTCCACCAAAGCGAGGTGTCGTGCCAATGCCTTCACCCGTTTCTCGTTCTGCTTTACCCACTCCTCGGCCCTTCTGTTCATTCCTTCCATGCTCTCCCCCTGCTTTTGTGCTAGGGTTACGAGCTTCTACTCCTGGGCTCTGAGTTCTTTGCTCATACTCTCGTGCTCTTTCCTTCCGAGGTGTAGTTGATCGGTCATGGACTCGATCTCTTTTCGCTATTGCTCCTTCTCTTGTCTTCTCTCCTCTTCTTTGGCGTTTAGTTCCTCCATCATCTGCTCAATGTTGGCAGTTTTCGCCTCCAGTTCCCCATGTTGCATCAGGAGGAGCTTGTACTCTCGCTGATCTGCACAAGTTCTTGATTCTCGTCCTCAAGCTGCTATTTGTAGCTTTCTTCTGTGTCTTCTTTTACTTTCAATTCTTGCTTGAGGTCAAGTATTTGACGTTGTTGCATGGCTATGATATGGGTTTTCTCCAGTTGGAAGGCGGCCACTGACTCTGTCTCTGCCACCAACTCAGCCACTACCATTCTCTTTTCCTCCTTCACTTTCTCCAATTGGGAGAGCAGCTCGGCGATGTATTCGTCGTAACTGGCTGGTGGCGTCATTATTGTGTGGGTGGGGGTGGTTGAAGCCTCCACACGTGGCGCTTCTGGTCCTGCCTCGATTCTACATCCGCAACTAGCCTTTTTTGCCCCGTGGCCATGGTTTCTGTGCTCTTCGCTTGGGCCATTTCTTTACTGATGAAGTATTGCATCCAGGCCACAAAGTTTGAAACCTCCATGCTGGTGGGGATGCTAGGGATGAGCATAGCGGGTTCAACGGAGGGTGCCATGAGGGTGGGGATAGGATGGAGGGGTGCTTTGCCTTTACCTTCCGGGACTGCGGGTGGCGCGGTTTCTGGTGCCTGTGCGCTAGAGCTAGGCCCTTCTCCCCACAGCTGGCTCCAAGCTTTTGGATCATCCACCCTGCATTGTTGCTCAATGGACCAGCATGTGGCCTCGGCCAAGTCCTCTTCCTTTCTTCTTAATTCCTCTTCTTCTTCTGTAGCTCTTCTTTGCCTTTCTTTTTCGGCCTTTCTCTATTCTTCCTCCAGTTTCTCCTTTTCTTCATGCTCCTCTTGTTTCTCTTTTAAGCCTCCTGCTTCGACGCCTTTTTAGCCCGCTTGACTTGCTGTGTTGCTTCTTCTTCTTCTTGCCTTCTCTTCTTCTCCCTCTCCTCCGCCTCCCTGATGGATTGTCTTTTTGCTTTTTCCAAATCTTCATTTTCCTTCCTGCGGCCTTCATCAGGTTTCTTTTTCTTCTACGCTATCTTCTTCTTGGTTTCCTTGACCGGCCTTTTGCTTGATCGCTCTTCTTGCCCCTGTCCTTCCTTATCGGTCTCAGTCCTGTCGCTGGACCTCTCCTGGTACTGCTAAGGGGGTGACCTGTTAGGGGCGTTTCCCCTTCCCCCTCTTCTGCATCCTGCGTCTCTTTCACAGCCTCCTGGATGATTGCTGTTAAGATGCTTCCATAGGCGATGAACGAGGCCTTGGACGAGGCCTTTTTTCTTTCTACGGCCTTAGATGCCGGAGACTCTCCTCCTATGGGCATGCTTCCTAAAGCCAACGCCTTAGCCACCTGGTCGATAGTTTTATGCACATAGCCGTTCCAATCGACTTCATGCAGGGTATGAGCCGCCACATTCTCCAGTACCGACACACTAATTCGGTGCATCAATGCGTTGTAGTGCTGGCTAGAAAAGAGCGCGTGTACCAGTTTTGCCTGCAATCTGGTTTCTGCATCAGGGATATCTTGAATGCTGATGACGTCATTTGTCAGCACGTCCTCCTTTCTCATCCCCAGCATGGCGTACACATCTCTCTTCTGCTTCTTTTCTATTTTGGGTTCTAGTCCCAGTGCCTTTTTCACCAAGGTGGGGGTTAAGCGAACTAGTACTTGCTTGGCGTTTTGTCCCCTTCCCATTGTGATGGTGCCACATTCGTTGTCAGGGTCGTAAGACCTGAGAAATTCCACGCATCTTGTGTGGTTGGGTTCTTGTGCGAATCTTTCTATGTACCTGGTGAAGTTGCAGTTTTCAATGACTCTCCTGGCCGCCTCTTCCTTGGCCACCAATCCTTCTATGTTGTGAATAGTTCGGAATTTTTGTTGGTTGTAGGCGCGGCTCTCTAGGGTGATGTTGTACTGCGCTCTCTCTTCTTCCGTGAATGGAAGCCGGTGGGGGCACAGTCTTGTTGCGACATTTTTCGTTCCTGTCATGAACCCCAGTTTCCATTAGTTCTTCCAAATTGACAATACAAAAACATCCTAGACTGAAAAGGAAAGATTTGCGTGTTTATTGAATGGAAGCCTTAAAATCCTATCCAACATGAAGCCCCCCTTTTCAGCTTTAACTTTTTTCCTTTTATATTAAAGTTCTCTTGTCATTTTTCTACTTTGCTTGTTGCCTACGTGCTTAGGTTTTGCTTGACTTCCACGAATTTTAATTGATCTCTTGGTTCTGTTTTTAATTGATCTCTTGATGCTCCTTACTCCCCTTTCCCTCCCAGCTTGAGAAGAATCCTTACTAGGATTGAAGGTGTGGGGGGTTGAGGACCTTGGAATGGGTCTTAGGAGTCATCAGTGTAGGAACCAAGTGTAAAAGGCGGGGTTTTACTCTAACTGAGCTCTGCAGTCGAGATCAACCAAGCGAGTGCCCACGTGCGTTATGTAAGTGAGAACATCTGTTAGGAAGTCACCGAAGGCATTGCGGCTAGCAATGTGTAGCTCCTCCTCTATCAGTAGGCGATCGAGGTGAGGATGTCCCTTGATGTGCTCCTCCAAGGGTCGATTGCGAAGAGTGGTCAACACTCTGTACGAGGTTGGCACGATATAAGTGGAGTCGTACTCCGCTGTTTTGATTATGTGGCCCTGCTCTGCGTTGGTCATAACTCGGCAGCCCTCTACTTCCCATTGCAACCTAAGAGTGTACCAATGCCGTAAAAATGGGGATTCCATCCCAGCAAGTTGGGATAATTTTGCGATTTCTTGGTCGGTGATGGCAGAAGTGGTTCGCTGATCGTATGATGTTATGAGACACTGTTTGAGTGCTTGCTCTTTGGAGACCTCGTTGTCGAGTAATACAGTCGTGGAGTTTGTTGCCTTTGCAAAGGCAAGTTCAAACGTCTCCCAAGAATAAGGCATCGTGCGAATTTTGGTTATGAAAGGTTCGGGCAACAAGCTTAAGTCCAATCGGTCATAGCTTAGAGCCAGGTCTCTGAAGGTGGCATCGAGCCATCTAATGCAATCAACCATGTCATCCCCTGTATCTACGGCTAGATCTGAGGCCAATGTCAAAAATGACTTTTGCTTGTAGGAGGGCTTAAGACCTATCGGTGGTTGGGGTTTGATTGCCCAAGAGCCTTTGACATTGGATAGTTGTGGTTGCGGGTGTGCCAAAGGTTGCAGTTGGGCACCCTGGCTTAGGGCTGGTGGAGCGGCAGCTACTTCGGATTGATTGTTGCCTTCAGCATGGATGATTGTCATCAGATGGACTCTAGTGCATGATGGGTTATGCGATGGTGTCTGTCGGTTTGGTCGGTAGGCTTGTTCGAGTCTCTCGGGTATATGTGTAGATGGGCTTGCTGGACGTGGTCCTGGGGAGCACTGTGGCTCGTTGTGTTGAGGTTTGATGGGGCTGGGGGTGATCAAGCTCGAGGGTAGCATACGAATGGCGGTCTTGGCCGGGTGGGTTTTAGGGATATACAACAAGGTGTTTCCCTCATAGTAGCCTTGCACAAGAAAGAGAGCTTTGGGAACCCATCTGCACCGAATCATGCCCTAATTTATGTAACTGCGCCTTGCTGTCCTAGTTTTAGCGCCAGGGGTCTTATGCAGTCGCGCGTAGTGACTCCTAGGTGGTGGTTGTGGTTGTTTAGGTCTCCATTGGAAACTATGCTATTGTGCCTTAGCTTTTGTCGCCACGAGTAGTGGTTCTTGAGTAGTGGGAGGCGGCCGGTCACTACCCGGCTCCTTAGATTCGGATGCTAATAGTTTTACTGATGGTCATGTGGACTGTTCCATCGCACCACCCTTGCTGAAAGGTGCATCCATACGGATGTTGCCTATGGTGAGGTGAATGTGTTGCGACTCATAATCGACGTGGCAACGAGTTTGCTTCTTGAAGGTTCGCCCTGGCAACGTCTCCGTGCCTGCATCCTTGGTGCTTGGCAGCACATAGAAGATCATTGGTACAGTTTCAGTCTCAATAGAAATGGCGGCCCTGCACTTGCCGAGGAGTGCATAGGAGCAGTTTCCATATGGGTTCAACCTGGTGTTAGTGGGTTATAGTGGTGGTTTGCCAAGTTGGGTCCAATGATCGTGAGTTAGGACATTGAAGTCTACTCCCTCATCAATTAAGGCATTGAGGATGCATGTCCACTTGGTAGTGACCGTGATGTGTAGGTACGTAGGTTCTACGACTTTCTCCTCCACGTTGTCGATTTCGGTGATGGTGGCTACATGGACGTTGACTGGTGGTTCCAACATTGGTGGTTCATGCAAAGGATGCACGGGGGGATAGTATTTCTTGACACGGCTGCCATTGAAGAAGCCAATTCCATCATCGGCTATAGTCTCAAGCTTGACGTTGCCTGTTCGACTGATTGCACGGACCCTGAAAGGTCCAAGACCCCGAAACTTCATTTTTTGCTTGTGCCCCTTGATTGAGTATAGGAGCACTAGGTCACCTTGTTCGAAGTCGCGTTGCTTGACATGTTTGTCAAACCAGATCTTGCATCATGCCTTCTTGCATATGAGTGCGTGAGTGGCTAGAAGGCAGGTCTCCGAGAGACGTTCGAGTTCTACTAGTCGTTGCGTCCATGCTTCCTTTCCTTCCCATCGCTCTTGAAGTGCAATTCGTAGGCCAGGCACGAAGAATTCTACGGGGAGAATTGCTTCGGTTCCATAGGTGAGCCTAAAGGGGGTCTATCCAACGGTTGTTTTGTAGGTTGTGCGGTAAGCCCACAAGGCTACCATTAGCTTGTTATCCCAATCATTGCGTGAGGCCGAGACTACCTTGGTTAGGGCGTTGACAAGAATCTTACTTGTGGATTCCGCCTGGCCGTTTGCTTCAGGGTAGTATGGGGAGGATTTCCGATGGATAATCAGGAAGGTGGATAGGAGATGAGTTATCACTTCATTGATGAAGTGTGTCCCCTGGTCACTGACTAGTTCGATGGGGCATCCAAATCGTGAGATCACCTACTCCCATAAGAACTTAGCAGTCGTTCGAGCATCGTTCTTTCGGGTCGCTCTCGCTTCTGCCCACATTGTTAGGTAGTCTGTGGCCACAATGATGTATTTGGCCTGAGAATACTATGCAGCAGGGCTGATGGGTCCTATGAAGTCGATTCCCCATTTTTTGAAGGGTTGTCGTGCAATGACTAGGGTCAACTCCATCTGATCCTTGTGAATCGGGACCTTTGTCCGCTGACATTCGTCACAATGCTTAACAAATCGCGTGGCATCATGGAACAGCATCGGCCACCATAGTTAAGCTTGCAACACCTTGCAGGTTGCTGTGTCTCCGCAAAAGTGTCCCCCTGCAATCCGACTATGTGCCTCTGAGAGCACATCGTGCATCTCATGCTCACACATGCACCTGCGCATCAATCCATCTTTCCCTAAGTGATACAGCTGGCCTGCTATCATCTGGTAGGGTTAGATTTTGAGACTAAGTTACCTTAGTCTTGCCTTTTCCATTGGTCGTTCCGGTAGTCCGTGCTCCAGCAGTTGGACTATGTCATCTGCCCAATACGGTGTTAAATCGGCTTTGAATAAATCCCTCCCGTTGGAGAGGTTAAAGAGGTGATTCATCCATGATGCCTTCGCCAGCAGGTTGTTAGAAATGCGGGATCTAGAGCATGACATAACCGGAAGCTATGGAGGATGGAAAGAGAAGTGTAGACTCATGATGGAATGGACACTGTTTGTTACACAAGTGAATTAGGTTCCAAGATTGAGACTTGGACTCATAAACACAATCTTGTGTATGTGGACAATGACATTGACACTTTACTGAAATGAAAAGAGTACTATCATTGCATTAAGAAAGAAAGCAAGTACAATGCTTTATAGGAAAGTAGGAAACTGCAGTAGGCACCATTGTGCATATGGGATAAGTTAGCCTGCATATCCTTGACCCTGAGACTCCATATAAAGAGGCTGTTTTGAGTGTGATTGTTGATTCTCAACACCCCTCCTCAATCACAACTGGAAAAGGCACAAAGTGTGTAGAGGCTGTAATGAGAACCACCTGCAAAGTGTGGGCATACCACAGACATGGCAAAACACCAGAGGCTGTTGCAGAAAAATCTAAGTGTGGGTACCATAAACATGGTGGATATCCAGAGGCTGTAACAGGGGCCTCACAAAGTGTACAGGGACTGTAATGCCAAGTTACATAAGGAGTTTACAAAGCTTATGGCAGGAAGCATTAGGGCAAGGAAAATACAAGGCTATTAAAACAGTCTATCAGAATTATGAGAGTACAAGGACTGATGAGTCTTGTCCTTCCGATCCTGGTGGTCTTCATCTTCTTCTTCTTCTTCCTTTGCTCCATTTTCTTCTTCTTCTTTAACTGCGACTAGATAGGCCTTTTGGGATCTCTTTCTTGCGTGGCAGAACTTCTCGGCGTGTCCGGTCCTTTTGCAGAAGTCACAAAAGAGCTGATCCTTCTTGCCTTTGTACCCGTTGCCAACATATAATGCATGCTCATCTCTAGAGGTACTTGGTTCTTCTTTAGTTTTTAGCTTCTTTTCTTCTTCTAACAGTGATGCCTGGATATCAACAAGTTCAGGATTTGGCATGTTGATTAAAGTTGTTGATACATTATTATATTCAGGAGGCAAGCTCTTAAGTAGAACACCGATGCAAACATCTTCATCCATTTTAATGTTTATTCCTGCAAGTTGGGTTAGGAGTCCTTCCATGTAATTGAGATGTGTGGCAAGTGATGTGCTGGACTTCATTTCAAGCCTGAAGAACTCAATCAGGAGACCATACTTTGATGATTTAGATTGTGCACCGAACAGGGTGTCAAGTCTTTTCCATGTATCCTGTGAGGTCTCACAGTTATCCACATGATGGATATAACTGTCGTCTAGCTCCAGTTTGATAATGGCCTGAGCTCTGTCATCATTCTTTTGCCAAGTAGTTGCAAGGTCCGCGTCCCGAGGTTTCTTCTCTTTGCCATTTGTGATGGCCCAAAGACCCTTCTTCATCAGGATGAGCTTGATGCGGGTTTGCCAAGTGTGGAATCCGACTCCTTTGAATCGAGCATTTGGAGAGTCTTTGCCCATGTTAGATTTACGGGAACAGTAGCAAATCAACTTCAGAATTTATTAGATTTGAGCAACAGAAGAATTGATTGAGAGACACAAGTGCTAAAAAGCACTAACTGAGTGTCAATGAATACCAAATCTACAAAAGTCTTTTACTCCAAGTGATCTTCCCCTTCTTGATTTGATGCTGATGCCTTCAGATCTGAGTGACAGTACTTTAACGAACTTCACAGAGTATTGCTCAGTGATTAAAATCACTGTTGATAACTTCAGTGAGAGAAACAGTGAAAAATGTCAAGATTTTGAAGCTTTTGGCTATGGTGGAATTAGGGTTTCTGAGACAGGAGCCTGGTTTTTTGCTGATTACAGGAGCTACAGTGGATCATTTTCAAAACTTTTTATATGCCTAGGAAGCTGATTTCATGGGCTACAAAAGCCCTATCAAAATCGTCAACATCGTGGACAGTATGCAGCACGTAGGAGCCACGAACAGAATCGGCGCAGATCTGGACAGCGACAGCGAATTTCTGCAATGCTGGAGGCAGGGAGCAGCAATGTCATCGATTATCGTGCCAGGATGAAGCGCCTTGAGCAGAGGAACAACTCTCCAGAAGAAATCGTGGGCTGAAATGGCCTGGTTGAAGAGTTATGGAAGCTCCAAGCAAGGTAGGTCCTGTCTGGCTATGGCAGACACAGAGCAGAGATTGGGGATTTTCACAATGCTGAGCTCCAGATGGTCCAATGTCCTGGATTGATGTGATACAGGGAAGCTTTATGAGTTGGGGAATACTTTTCCAGAAGGAAGCTCCAAGAGATTTGACCTGTGGAGTGATATATAAGCAGTTCAATCTGACAGGGTGCTGCTGGCTATGGCTGCCATGGAAGCTTCAGTGAGAGTAGAGTTGGGAGATGAAGTCATGAGCTGACATTGAGCTAGACTGAGGTTGAAAGAAATCAAGAGAGGCTAGACAAGAAATGCCATGCCCAACTGGGCTCTGATACCATGTTAGAAATACGGGATCTAAAGCATGACATAACCGGAAGCTATGGAGGATGGAAAGAGAAGTGTAGACTCATGATGGAATGGACACTGTTTGTTACACAAGTGAATTAGGTTTCAAGATTGAGACTTGGACTCATAAACACAATCTTGTGTATGTGGACAATGACATTGACACTTTACTGAAATGAAAAGAGTACTATCATTGCATTAAGAAAGAAAGCAAGTACAATGCTTTATAGGAAAGTAGGAAACTGCAGTAGGCACCATTGTGCATATGGGATAAGTTAGCCTGCATATCCTTGACCCTGAGACTCCATACAAAGAGGCTGTTTTGAGTGTGATTGCTGATTCTCAACACAGGTTCCCCTGTGGGGATGCGTGACATACGATCAGCCATGTAGTGTTGTTTCCCTTTCCATACAACCACCGAGAAGTCAAACTCCAAGAGCAGAAGGAGCCACCGAGCGATGCATCCCGTAGCGCAAGGTTTGTTCACTACGTATAGCAAGGCTTGGTGGTCTACGAAGAAGGTAAAGGGTGTAGTCAATAGATAATGCTGGAACTTCTTCATAGCAAACACCGTGGCCAAGCCCTCTCTTTCGATCGTTGAGTAATTTATTTCCATCTCCGTCAGTTGTCGGCTTGCAAAGCTTAATGGATAGTCTAGGTTGTGCTTGCCAGGTTGGCACAACACTGCCCCCACCGCGATTTTAGAAGCATCGATATGCACGTGGAAGGTTATGGTCCAGTCTAGGGCTTGTAGAATTGGTGATGTGGTTAGAGCCTTCTTCAGCTCTTCATATGCGCATTGGCAGGCTTCAGTCCATTCGAAGACAATCAGCAGCTTGTACAAAGGTCTTGCTATCAATGCATAATTCAACACAAACCGTCGATAGTATCCCGTATGGCCTAAGAAGCATTGAACTCCCCTGTAGTTGGTTGGTGGTGGAAGGTCGACAATATCCCTAACCTTTGAGAAGTCAATGGCAATGCCGTTCTTTGACACCACATGGCCGAGGATGCATCCATGTTTCACCCAAAACTGGCATTTCAAGGGGTTCAGGGAGAGACGATATAGGCAACACCGATCAAAGACTGCTTGGAGTTTGTTCAAGTGTTCCATCCAGTTCGAGTGAACGCAGAGGTCGTCAACAAAGACTTCTAACTCCTTGCGAAGCATGTCTTTAAATATGGTGCACATGAGACGTTGGAAGGTGGCAGGGGCATTAGTCAACCCAAAGGGCATGACTATGTACGCAAAGACGCCCCACTCGGTGGCGAAGGCAATCTTATGCCTGTCAGCAGGATACGCTTGCACCTGGTTGTATCCTGAGAAGCCGTCCAGGAAACTATAGGCCTCTTTGCCTGCCACTCTTTCAAGCATGTGCTCGGTGTATGGTAATGGATAGTTATCCCTCTTAGTAGCAGCGTTTACCTTTTTATAATTGATGCACACTCTAATTTTTTCGTTTTTCCTCATCACAATGACTATGGGTGATACCCAATCCGTGTGCTCAATTTTGTAAATGAATCATGCTTTCATCAGCTTATCAATTTCTTCCTTGACAGTGTGAGCGTGCTTAGGATTCATTGGGTAAGGTCGCTGCTTTACTGGTGTTGCGTCTGGTGTCATGGGTATGTTATGAGTCACCACACTCGGATCTACCCCTTTAAGCTCTTCCAAGGACCATGCGAGCACGTCCACACACTCTCGCAAGAGGGCCACCAGACTTGCCTCCTCATTCTCGGCCAAGTCATCGGTAATGAAGACTGGCTAGGGTGTCTCCCCTTCCCGGGCTAAGTTCACCTCTTTGACTCTGGTTGGTCCCTCGATTGGTTCGCTTGTTTGTCCTTGCCGTTTGGCACCCATCAAGATCACTACCCTATTTCCTTTTTTGAATTTTGTAAATCGTTTCGGAAGGTCACGTAGTTTTCGTTGCTCATCTGTTCGGGTGTCCCTGGGTTGTTTCGCCTTTTCTTGCTTCAGTCGTTTGCGCCTCAGATGGACAGGTAAGTCCACAGTGGTGTGTCGGCCTAGGTATCTCTGGGTCGCTATCCGAGCTCACTTCTAACTTAGAGTCGAACTTGTCGTCTTCACTAGAGGAGCGGGTCTCCCCATGTGGTCGCAGTTCAAACGGTGATTCTGCTCTAAGCACTTGTGTCTTTCCTGGTTGACCTAGGCCTGCTTGCTCAAGGTCTATGGCTGCTATGTGTTCTAACTAGGCACGGTCACAATTCACGTGCATGAGCCTTCACTTTGTCTGGTAGGCACTTCTTTTTTGTGGCTTGGAATCTGCCCGTATCTGTTCTATTACATGTCCCTCCATGTCGTACTCTATCGAATCCACCTCCCCTCCACTCTCATCCTCGAAGGGTTGGCAGTCTTCCTACTCGTCGTCAAAGTCCTCTGCACTAACTGGTTCGACGTCCCGTAGGGCTTGGTACTTCTCTTATCGCTGCTCCAAGACCAAGGCCCAGTTGTACATAAGGTTCAAGTCATGCACTCTGGTCCATTGCCACTCAGATTCGCCTATTGGAGAGGCATGAGGTTTGTTGCTGAGTTGTTAGCCAACTTGTCTGTTAAGTATTCCAGGGCCTCTTGGAGTTCTTTCTTGTTGCCTGGCACTTGGAGGGTGACGGGCTTAGGTCTCCCAAGATGGGTTCCTTCCATCATGCATACTGGTATAGTGGGCGTGCCATCGGTCGGGCCCATCGTCGTGATGGCTTGCTCGTGTGCTTCTTCGTCTGAGAATGGCAAGTCGATTGTAGCAAGGACATGCATCCAATCCTGCTCGTCTTCTGCACATGGGATATACTTGGTCAAGGGCCCATAAGACTTCTTGACCTGACTGTCGCCCTTGAGCATCGAGGAGATGGCATCCAAGTTGACTGGTGAGGTTTTTCAAGTGTCCATCTCCACCCTCACAGCTTCCGTCCCGTTGCCTAAGAAGATCAAGCTGTTACCCCAATCTTCAATAACTCTGGCATTGCGCATCTAGGGCTGGCCTAACAGAACATCATAGTCCACCCCCTTCATGACTATAAAGTCAACCGAGAACTGGACACCTACGATTTTTACTGGCCAGTTTTTAAGTACCCCGAGTGGCCTTACCCTCATGCCGTTTGCTAGTCTGACGTTAAACCAAGCGGTCTCAACAGGTGGGTTTCCCCAGGTTTGCAGTATCGCATGGCTCAACACACTAACCCGGCTCCCGTGTCTATGATCCCCTTCCTTGTTGTGTCTCCTAAGGCTAGGACTGGTAACACTGCATGCATCTTGGTGCCTTCCCAGAAAGCATTAATGTGCAAGGATTTTGGCACAGAGTGTAGCGTTCAACTCGGTATTTGTATTTCTGCGTCCTGATCCTGCAGGTCCGACGCCTGCTCCCGTGACTCCTCAACCCACTACTTGAGGTTTCGCCATAGGGTGGGGTGTTGCTTAAGCAGGTCTCCTAGGCTTAATGTCACTGGGGTGGTCACTAGTGTGGTCTCATGTGCCAAACTGCCCTGGCCAATGGCCGTGACTAATTTGTGGCCCTTCAGCATCAAGGCTTGCCCTCAGGGGTGATGTCTGGGGTGCAGTTGCCCTTCCTGGTTTTGGTTGAGGGGGTAAGTCTGCCGTGGTTATGCTGATGAGATCCTCGCTCCCATCCTCTAGGATGGGCTCAACGTCTCTCAAATGTGCTTGTGCCTCTTTTACCCAGTCCCTCACTTTCTCTATGGCCTCGAGTTGGCTCTTCGGACACGGGTACTCCCCTACCTTGGCACTCTCCTTTTCGGCCGTCTTGGGGGTTGAAGTTTCCGTCTCTGCATCCTCGACCTTCTTTCCAACAGGTAGAGTTGTAGCACTCTCGGCCTTCACTGCGATGTTAGCCTCCGGCCTCCTTTTCCTTCGCTTGCGGCTCTTCTTTCCCGTCGATGCTGCATCGAGGTTACTAGGCCCTGGTAGAGATATGCCGGCCTGCTTTGTCTGGGCACGGATCATGACCAGCAACGGGATGGGCGTGGCCTCCCCATCAAGGTTCTCGACGCAGAACAGCCCCAATGGGGTACTTCGGTTGGATTCGTAGACGGTTTCCGCTTTGGGCAATCGACGAAGAGGTGGGTGATTCCACACTCTATGCACCTTAGGTCAGCCTTGTCTCTATTCTGCTGCTCCCTTTCTAGGCAACGCGATGAGACATGGCCTGGGTGTCCACAGGTCCAATAGATAATTGGTTCCTGCAGCTACCCCCCTAGGCCTCTACCTCATCCCCTTCCTAATGCCATCACTGGTACTAGTCGATAGTCCATGAGGACGGTGTTACCCTCTTCGTCGTGAGAGACATAAGGGTATAAATAAGTCTCTTCCTCATTTGGCTCTTCCACGTAGTGGACTGGAGCATCACTCGATGGATGGGTCACATAGGGACCGGGCGGCCTCGATATACCTGTGGGGTTTATGTCCATCCTGGGGACAGCCGGCTTCAGGTCGTTAGGCGCAGGAAGTGCCAATGGGGCTCCCCTTTCGAAAAGTGAATCCGGTCTGTTGGCTAGGTAAGGCTGGCCATATGGTTGGGAGTACGGAAGTCTCTTGGGCAATCTGCAGTGCATAGCGTCGTGCCCGAACCTGCCCTAGTTAGTGCAAGGTCTCGACCGAGGGTCTTGACACTCAACTGGCAAATGATTTCCGCCACAGTACACACATTGGATGTGTGGCCGCGTTGGTCGTCTCCACAGGTCTTGCAGCTTGACTATTTCCATCTTGACATCAGCCAGGTCGTGGCTCGTCTCGGTGGCCTTCCCCTTATCTTGGGATGATGGTGCGGGTCGCTCACCAGAGGTTGGTGCTCTTTCCAAACCTCGTGAGCTGGTTTCTTCTGAGCTGGAGTTCTTGGAACTCCTCTCTTTCAGTTGGTCATCAACTCTGATAGCTTTCTCAAAAACCCTAGCTAGTGCGTCTCGCTGCAGGCTCGAGTTGGCTGCCAAAGCCTTATACAATTCCTCATTTCGAATGTCCTCCTTCTCTTTCTGCTTGACATTCATCAATCGCACCAGCAGATTATCAGAGTATCCAAGCTCGGAAAATCTCTTAATGAAGAGATCCTTGAGACTGTTGAAGTTTGCCCGCTCAGCAGCGTCTAAACTTGTATACCAGGTCTTGCCCTTATCCCTTGAGCAGAGTCCGAACACTTGAGAACGCTGAGTCAGGTCGCTGAGGCCGTCGGCTTCGTAGACTTGCTCAAACTACTCTACAAAGCTGTATGGGTCGTCATGGGGTTGGTACTTGTCGAGCTGCTTTGCAACTATCGAGATTTTAGACTGGCTCTTAGAGCCTTGGGTTGCTCCTAACCCTGCAAGCAATGAGGTTGCTAACGTGGTAGCACTTTGCTCTGCTACGGTGTTGTCTAACAAGCGCTTTATAAGAAGTTCGCTCAGCGTTATGTCTCCTTCTAGGGCCCTCTGGTGATCCGTTCGGTTTCGGCCGGCTAAGTTCAGCACTCGTTGTACCTCACGCAATTTCATGCTTTGCCTTTGGCTCCTGACCTTCTGGTCTCTATTGTACGCGGCTATGCCTTGCAACGCCTTATGGGCTAGCTTCCTCTCTTCTTCTAAGTCTGCGATGATAGCATCTGCTGTCCGACCGCGGTGCTCATATCTGGCGTGCGCATCGTAGCTGCTGCTGACCAGTTGTTGAATAGCCTCTAGGAAGACGCCCAAGTCGAGTTCCTCATTAGCCCTATGGTCCACGCTTTCCTCCGCCATGGCTAAGTTCTTATGCTTTGCCAAGCTATCAATCGGATTGAGTGGATTTGTCAAATCTCTTTCGCTTGTGCCGCTTGCTTGGTCCCACTTTGTGTGTTGATGGTTTGTCTTCGTTCGTGGGTTTTCTCTTATTTGTGGGTTCCTTAAGTGGCTTGTCTGAGTGAGTTCCTTGGCTTATTAAATGCAGTTCTCAAGTTATCTCCACTCCGTGCGGGTGTTCTTTCTGGTGCACATGTGTTCAATCAGGCTTTCAGTTTTTCTCGAGTGCCCTTCAAGTGCGGAAATTCAAGGTCAGTGCAACAACCAGCCCCTAAGCGCCTCATGCACCCTTGGGTGCTACGTTGCCTTGCCGTTTCTTGTGGGCTCAATCAGGGTTTTACGGCTCGGTGGGTTACCTCTAGGTCTTTGGGTTTCTAGGTATCACAACAGCCCACTCGAACTGTTAAGCGGCCATGTCTTACGGTTTTGTCTACTCAGTGTGCCAGAATCAGGCTTCAAGCGTCAGGAAGGCTTACGACAAGTTGCGTCGCTGGGCTCCAGTTGGGTCAGGTCAAATTTCTGAGACTGAGTTGGGGCACTCGCTCGGCCCAACTGGCCCGAGTTGCAGGGGCCGAGTGGGTGACTCGAACGGGCCGAATCTCGCCTGTCCGAGTGCAAAAGGTTTTTCTATAGGCCGAGAGCTGAGTGGAGTAACTCGGACGGTTGAGCCGAGTGTTGGGCCGAGGGCCGAGTACCGTGTCCTGGGCTGAGTGGACCTGGGTCCGAGTGTTAGTTTGGTCGGACGGGCCGAGTCGAGTGATTCGGGCGGGCCAAGTCCGAGTGATTCGAACAGGTGGGCGGGTCCGAGGGCCGAGTCTGGGACTCGACCTCACAAGGGCCATTCAGATGGGCCGAACGCGGCGCAACGAATGCCACACAATGTCGATTTCGTTTGAATCTCCCTAGTCAAGCAATCATTCCATGCATAAACTTCCAGATCCTGGCTAAGGCACCAAGGGAAGTGATTGGTATACCTGGGGTGAGCGCTGGGCTCTCCGACAGCGTGATCGAATCTAATCTTCGCAGGGGCTCTCTCTCACTCACTCACTCTCTCTCTCACTACAATGGTTGCAAATGAGCTCTCCCTTGGCCTTCTGACCCTTAAACCCCCTCCCGAGCAGGGCTTTGACACTCTCAATCATTCACTTGCCGACATTAAGCATCCCAAGCTAGCTTTTTGCCATTTTTTGCATGCTTTATGCCCTGTTTTGCCCTGTTTGCAACAGTAAACCCTACCCTTTCCCGGTTTGATTTCCTAATGCTATCAATGAGAATCGAAAGCAACAAACTGACATGATTTCTCCCTATTTTTCAATCATCAAACAAACTAACTAACCCAAAATACTTACTGGTTTCGAAGATCAAAACATCCAACCTTCCTACCTACCTTAAGCTCCATTTCGGGGGAGAATCCCTTACTTCGATGCTTGATATGGGGCACGCAAGTACTCAAGCTTGAATCCATGGTCCCGGCAATGGAACCAAAATGTGGGAGCTTTCGCTCATCCGCCAAGGCCCACGGACCGCTTATTGTTTCAAGCGTTGCAAGCGAGCTGTAATGGATACCTCTCACATGGCCGACGCGCCCTCGATCCTAAGAGTGTAGTGAGCTTACCTTGACGCCAATATGAGTTGCCTCCTCCCTTCCACACTCCGGTAGCTCCACGATCCTAGATGCTAGCTCAAGCATGCTCAAGCCTCCTCCTTCTCCAAGCTCCAACCTCCATAGCCGCGTGTGCAAAAGAAGGAAAGGGAAGAGAAGAGAAGAGAAGATGATGAAGAGCTTCACCCCCTTGATCCCTCACTCCCTCCCTCACTCTCACAAGGGCACACACACAAGCAAGGAGAGGGGAAGAAGAGAAGAAGAGAAGAGCTCTTGTTGGGCACACACCAAAGAATGAGCTTCCATTCACTTTTTGAACTTTATATATACAAACCCTAAAACCCCATGGGCACCCATCCTTTTTTACATGACCGGCCATTGTGGCAAGGTCCCTTTTTCTAATTCCCTCTTTTTGCTTAGTGCCCTAGGCCTATATTCGGCTATTCTTTTACTGGTAGCCCAGGAGGGAGCGTGGCGCGCTCTTTTACAAAAGTTTTTTGGAGTTTTTGAGGCGCCTTTTATTTAAAACTACGCTTTTGGCCCCAGATTAGCTTTGGAGTCCGCCTGCGTGTCCTTGCTCCTTTTCCATCTTCTTTCTGCTTTTTCATTCGCCTTTCCTTCTTTTCGGCTTGGGGTTTTGCTCCTTTTCCATCTTCTTTCTGCTTTTTCATTCGCCTTTCCTTCTTTTCGACTTGGGGTTAACTGCCTCCTAGGGGTCACGGACATGCCCCGCAGGGGGATTCCAAGGCATGGACCGTGCACCTATATTGGAGATATCTCTCTTAAGTATTGGCTCTCCAAGGTGTGTCATGACATGGGGTTATAGTGTATCACGCTTGGATATGATTAGGTGGCTTGGGGTCTCCATCCATACTCTAGAGTGGGGATGGTGAGTGCATTGAGTGACTAGTGAGAGGGATAGGTGTCCATTTTGTGGGGTGAGGGGTGAGTGGGACAGCATGACTAGTGTATGGTTTCATGTATCCAACCTTACATAAGCACCAAAAAAGCCACACTGATGTGGTAAACTCCATGTCCATTGGGGGAAAGTGTCAAGGTGGATTGTTGTGGCACATTGGTGCATTGCCATGTCATGGTGTCATACTATGTTAAGGTGTCATGCCATGTTATGGTCTTGGGGGTGGCTCCTAGCTCGAAGGGGGAGCCGTGACACATTATGGTGTATCATGTTACAGTGTCATGCTGCATGTGCTCAGATGGTCCATGACGTGATTGCGTGAGGTTGTGACCTAGAGGGATCCATGACACTTGGTATCAGACCCTTCCCCGTGATGCAATGAGGCTTCTAGTGTTCAGGGGGGTGATAGTGGACAAAAAGCGAACATTTTCAAATTTTCAAAATGGCAAGTCATGGTAATTGGAAAGTAAAAATTGAGTGTCTTTAGACAAGTGGGGCGCACTTGATAATAGGCTGTGTGAGCAAAAGGGAAAATGTGGAGCCTCACAAGGCTGTGATGACATATTGGGCAAGTCCTTGAAACGAGTTGCAGACGTCCAAGAGAGTTTGAAACCAAAGCTGTGGGTCATAAATGACAAGATTGAAGATTGGCTTGAGGAGAAGAGTATGAGAAAACGGCATGAGCTACTTGAAAATACTAGATTGAGATATGGGTGCGAGGTGATGTACATTGGTATGCCCAATGAGTCGGGGACTCAAGCGAGGGGAGTGATATCCGGAAGCAAACGAAAGAACAGTTTCGTGCCTGAATGAAGCAGTTCCATGCAGGGCAGCTCATGAAGATTGGCTTGAGGAGAAGTGATATGGGTGCGAGTATGAGAAAACGGCATGAGCTACTTGAAAATACTAGATCGAAATATGGGTGCGAGGTGATGTACATTAGTATGCCCAATGAGTCGGGGACTCAAGCGAGGGGAGTGATATCCGGCAGCAAACGAAAGAACAGTTTCGTGCCTGAATGAAGCAGTTCCATGCAGGGTTGGCTGAGCTGCAGGGAGGTGTAAAGTCTAATCAAACAAACCGTGGCAGGGAACAAAGGGGAAGTATCCTGACGTAGAAGGAGAAAACAATGACAACCATGGGCAAATCTGAGAATGAGAATTCAGAAACAGAGAACTGGATGATGTTGTCGATGAATCCTAGTTGGATGATCAGATAGACTGGGATGAAGAAATGCGGATTTGGGAGCAGATGAGGCTTGAAGAGAGAAACCAAAGTAAAGAGGAAATGGCCAAGTAGATGAAGATCTGGGCAAGTTTAACGACGCAGAGGGAGATGACAAAGCAGACAGGGTGAGTCAATGGGCTGAATTGAATGAGTGGGTAGCAGAAGAGCCATACCACGATCATTTTGATGAACCTGGAGATATTCGAGATAGCAATGTACCATTAGAAGATCAAAACACCGAGTGTGGCGAATCAAGTTGGGAATGGAGAGACAGTGATTGGTTCTGTGCTGACTACCTACAAACCTTTGAACCAAGCTACAAAGCAGATAATGGTGAGTGGCATCAAGGGGAAAACAAACAGGCCAAATGTGTTGAAACCTGCAGAGGAGAAGGGTAAAACTCGTGTAGTTACGAGTCTAAATGAACGTGCCAGTCGTGTGATGAGACAGGTGATGAGGCAGCAGCAGCCATGGGGGTCGAGGCGTGAAGAACTCGTGGTGTCGGCGAGTATAAAAGAACTGGCTAGATCATGTGATGAGGAATGGAGACTCACCATAGTGAGTATATGAAAGAAGCTGGAGGAAGAGGTTGATGGTGAAGATCATGGCGCAACGCAAGGGACTTCTAGATGTTGGCGCAATGGATTATGTGAGGAGGCAAAGCGATGTGTAGCAATTCAGCATGTCGCAAAGTCTTCCTCAAAAGGAGCGTTTTTCACATTGAGTAATACAAGAGTATACCTTGCTTTAATATATCGTGTTACCTTTCTATGTCGTATTGAGTGATTAAAAGCAAGTGCATTACCGGGGGGGGGGAGGCAAGAGGAGAGGGAGTGTGTTTGTGTGTGCACATGTATGTGACTCAGCCTTCAAGTGATGTGCTAAGATGAGAGAGAGAAAGATTTACACTTTGAAAAGAGAAAGAGTGTACTCAACCAAGATCTTCATCTTGAGATCCCCAAGGCTGGCAACTATGTAGTCGTTATTTGAATTTTCTTCATATTTTCATACACAATGGACCTTTGGCTGGGCGCAAAAATATACACGTCTTTGTGAAAGGCATATTGATGAGAGCACTTTCAAATAACCAACTTCTTAATATGCCCACATAGCACATCATCCATTTCATCATCTGAGATGGCTTTTGATACCCAATGCAAATGTAGGGAATACCCTTCCAGCCATAATCTTTGCTGAATAACTTTTAGCTTTGCAAAAATAATATCGCTCTAGGGATGGCCCTCATTGCCAACAGTAAATGAATGTACATTTCCACCTATGTCAGTCCACCAACAATGACACCATAACTTCCATGCTGCATTTTTGGTGGGGAGGAGGAGGGGGAGAGTGTGTGTGTGCATGTATGTGTGTATCTGTGCACACGTGTGTTGAGTGACTCTTAAGCCTGCAAGTGATGTGCTAAGATGAGAGAGAGATTTACACTTTGAAAGAGAGTAAGGAGAGAGGCCTGACAGAATCAGGACATACACATGAAAAGTAACAAGTACTGCATGCATATGCATACAGAACAATGGATGAAAGGATTTGAAAAGAGAAAGGGAGGGTACTCTACCAACATCTTCATTATTACACTCTTGAGATCCCCAAGGTTGGCAACTATGCAGTCATTGTTTGTATTTTCTTCATTTTTTCATATAATTTTATTCCCCTTTTTTTTAAGGAAACATACCATACCACAAACAAACACAGCGAAGCTTTGCCTAGGCCCAAAAATATACGTGTCTTTGTGAACTCTTAGGTGTATTGATGAGAGCACATTCAAATGACCAACTTCTCAACATGCTCACATAGCACATCTTCCATTTCATCATCTGAGATGGCTTTTGATACCCAATGCAAATGTGGGGAATACCCTTCCAGCCGTAATCTTTGCTGAATAACTTTTAGCTTTGCAAAGATGATATTGCTCTGGGGATGGCCCTTATCGCCAACAGTAAATGAATGTACATTTCCACCTATGTCAGTCCACCAACAACGACCTGGTAACTTCCATGCTGCATTTTTGGTTCTCAAAGCCTCAACCTTGTCCGCTTCTTCTTGCATGCCAGCAGCTGCATATATATTACTCATGCAGACATATGCTGCAGCACAATTATCATCAAACTCTAATGCATGCTCAAAGGCCCATCTGCCAAGCTCCACATTTACCCACTTTTGACAAGCACCTGACAGAGGCAACCACAAATCAGAATATTGTACCTTCTCGATCACGCTTATTGCCTTGTCAAAGTGACCAGCACGGCTGAAAAGATCAACCAGGCATGTGTGGTGTTCTGAACTCGGGATGATGCAATAAACAGTGCTCATCATATCAAAGTACATTTGCCCCTCCTCCATTAGACCCGCATGACTGCAAGTGGTAAGCAAAATACAGAAGGTGACACCATCTGGCTCTATACAGTCTCCTATCATTTTGCTAAATAAGTCAAAAACCTTTTCAGCCTCATCAAGCCGAGCATATCCAGCCATGAGTGCATTCCAGGAGACTGTGTTCCGTACTGGAAGGCCATCGAACACTTGTTGTGCTTTGGCAAGTGCACCGCACTTTGTGTACATGTCCACCAATGCAGTGCCAAGCACAACATCATGTTCTTCCAATAATCCAAGCCTGCGGATTTCAGCATGTATTTCTTCACCACCCTCAGTTGCTCCTATGCTGCCACAAGCTTTCAAGATGCATATAAAGGTGATTACGTCCGGAGAGAAGCCCTCATCACGCATCTGCCCAAAGCAGCTCAGAGCTTCTTCAGCAAATCCATGCTGAGCATATCCACCAATTAATACATTCCAAGAGAATGCATCCCGTATTGGGAGCCCATCAAACACTTCTTGTGCTTTGGCAAGTGCACCACACTTGGCATACATGTCCACCAACGCATTGCTGAGAATAATCTGATGACTTTCCATTAACCTCAGCCTGTGGACCTCAGCATGTATCTGTTCACCCTTCTCAGTTGCTCCTATGCTGCCGCAAGCTTTCAAAATGCATGCAAAGGTGACTGCATCTGGGGAAAAGCCCTCATCCCGCATCTGTCCAAAGCAGTTCAGAGCCTCCTCACCATACCCATGCTGTGCATATCCACCAATTAGCGCATTCCAGCAAACTGCATTCCGTACTGGGAGCCCATCCAGCACTTCTCGCGCTTTGGCAAGTGCCCCACACTTGGCATACATGTCGACCAATGCAGTACCTAGCATAATATTTTGATTTTCCAATAGGCCCAACCTGCGGACCTCCACATGTATCTCTTCGCCCTGCTTAGTGTTTCCTATGCTGCCACAAGCTTTCAAAATACATGCAAAGGTGATTGCATCTGGAGAGAAGCCCTCATCTCGCATCTGCGCAAAGCAGTTAAGCGCTTCCTCACCAAGTCCTTGCTGGGCATATCCAGCAATTAGTGCGGTCCAGGAGACTGCATCCCTCATTGGAAGCCCATCAAACACTTCTTGTGCTTTTGCAAGTGCACCGCACTTCACGTACATGTCCACCAATGCATTCCCAAGAACAGTCTCACTCGTCTGCAATAAACCCAGACTATGTAGCTCAGCATGGATCTCTTGGCCATTTTCAATTGCTCCTATGCTGCCACAAGCTTTCAAAATACATGCAAAGGTGATTGCATCTGGGGAAAACCCCTCATCTCGCATCCGCGCAAAGCAATTAAGTGCTTCCTCACCAAGTCCGTGCTGGGCATATCCAGCAATTAGTGTGTTCCAGGAGACTGCATCCTGTCTTGGAAGCCCATCAAATACTTCTTGTGCTTTGGCAACCACACCGCACTTAGAATACATCTTCATCAATGCAGTACCAAGGACAATATCATCATTTTCCAATAACCCCAACTTGCGGACCTCTGCATGTATCTGTTCACCCTTCTCAGTTGCTCCTATGCTGCCACAAGCTTTCAAAATGCAAAGAAAGGTGACTGTGTTTGGGGAGAAGCCTTCTTCTTGCATCCGCCCAAAGCAATTCAGTGCTTCCTCATAGAGTGCATGCTGGACATATCCAGAGATCATTACATTCCAAGAGATGGCATCCCATACTAGAAGCCCATCAAACACTTGTTGCGCTGTGTCAAGTGCACCACACTTGGCATACATGCTTACCAATGCATTGCCAAGACTGATATCATGATTCTTCAATAGCCCCAGCCTGCGGACCTCAGCATGTAATACTTCACCCTGCTCTATGCTGCTGCAAGCTTTCAACATGCATATAAAGGTGACTGGGTCAGGGGAGAAGCCCTCATCTTGCATCCGCCCAAAGCAGTTAAAAGCTTCCTCACCAAGTCCATGCTGTGCATATCCAGCAATCAGTGCATTCCAAGCAACCACATTCCGTAGCATAAGCCCATCAAACACTTCTTGAGCTTTTCCAAGGGCGCCACATTTGGCATACATTCGAATGAGGGCAGTGCTGATACAGATGTCGCTCTCAAGCAACCCCGTTTCACGAATATCAGCATGTATTTTTTCCCCTTTAAGGAGGTCCTTCTGTCTGCCACAAGCTTTTATGGTATCCATGAAGGCCTGGTGTGTCTTCTGTCGCAACTCCTCTCGGTTCGATGGATCATGTGCCTGTTCTGTGTGTCTGAGCCTGAAGTCGGGGGACCGGCGACCTCTCTGTGATGCAATGTCCAAAAGCGCACGGGTCTTATCGAATTGAGGCACATTGTGCACACCTTGTTGCTCTGCCTGCCTTGTCTGTTTGTGCGTGAAGTGGGGGGACCTGGGGCCTCTCTGTGATGCAATGTCTGAAAGCGCACTAGTCTTATCGAATTGAGACAGATTGTGCATACCTTGTTGCAGTTCCGGCTGTGCCAGGATTGGGACTCTTCCCGTAAGAAGTCTACGCCTCTGCATGCCATTCCGGTGATTGTTATGTTGAAGAAGACGCGGGCGAATGAGAAGCCAACCCACTGATACGACCACTCCTGCTTCTGGGGAGTCTCCAGGGTTCAGATCTCAGGTAGATGCAGACGTAACACACCTTACACAAGAAGTTTCAGACGTTAAGAGTTTAGAAGCAGCTTAAGACATTAGACACCTTACATAAGT
Source organism: Lygodium microphyllum (assembly GCF_053477565.2). NCBI lineage: Eukaryota > Viridiplantae > Streptophyta > Polypodiopsida > Schizaeales > Lygodiaceae > Lygodium > Lygodium microphyllum. The sequence goes on along the minus strand of NC_141146.1, from coordinate 2,554,001 downwards.
AAGTTTTAGACATTAGAAGCAGCTTCAGACATTAGACACCTTACATAAGTAAGTTTTAGACATTAGAAGCAGCTTCAGACATTACACACCTTGCACAAGTAAGTTTTACACAATTTCCCATTATAATTTTCCGCATTGTGAATTATGACAACCTTGTGAGTTTTTACGAGGGGATCCCAAGCCAGTAGTCCCCCCAACTCCACCTAGCTAGGTATGCAGTGCCTTCGGGAAGAAGCTCATGATGTTGAACACCATGCCAAAAAATGGAAAGAATCACATTTTTTCTGTGTGAGAAAATGTCAAACATTACGAACGTTTTTTCCCAAATGAGAAAATGTCAAACATCTTGTGTTAGTGCCTTTGTTGGCTCAAACTGAACTAGCTTGATACCTATGCTTAGGTGTCATCAAACTCACACAACCATTTTAACAATTGGTCTACCAAGCACGTCAAGGCAGGCTATCCATATGGGGGCATTGCATAGTACTGAATCATATGAAATGCATCTAAAAGAATATGCACATCAATTTAAATTTATGTTCTCCCTCTCCACATGCAAGTTAGAGAGGACACCAAGTAGTGTTCACAACAAATATTTTTTACAGTAGATACAAAAAGCCTTCACCCCAAAATCACAAGGGGATTTTTAAAACAATTATACATATTTGTGATTTTATAGCTTTTACAATTCAAATGACAAAAGTTGAATTGACATGTGCATGTTATGGCTCTACCATTATTTAGCACAAATGAGTTTGCTTTAATTAACCAAGACAAGGAAAAATATGAGTTGCAAGGTAAAGGGTTAGTCAAGTAACAAACAATAGTTATGCTATACTCTTGGAATAGTAATGAGGGCCAAAAATGGCGTGCATCCATAAAGTTCTAGATCAAGCAAAGTACTTATGTACCCACAATTGTATTGCGCTAACTATCAAAACCTCCTCATGGTGACACAACTAGGTCAATGACCTCATAGTCTTTTCTTGAATTTACAAAAGTGATATCGAATGGCAATGCTTAATGTTTGTTGGCACTAATGCTCAACAATGGAACATTGGATGGACTCTTATTGTTTCAAGAGTTTCAAACACACATCAATACAACCATCTCTCACATTTTCAGCTCATGTTCTAATCTCAAAGCCATTTACTCTCTCCACACTGTCCCAAATAAGCAAGAAAACTAATGACCAAGAGTTTATAGTAGACTAACCTTCTCACCTTCATGCATTATAGTCTGAATGCCTTCAAAGGTTCATCAGTAGCCTCGCAATTCAAGCATTACCATCCACTCCCACTATTCCATGGTGATTCACAGGCCCTCCAATGAAGAAAGTAAGCATAAAGAAGGAGGAGAAGTACCAATCTCAACCATACACTCTACCTCTCATCCTCCAAGCTAGAAGAGAAGAAAGTGAGAAGAGAGAAGAGCTTTACTTTCCAAGTCCCTCACTCACACTCTTACTCTCAATCTCCCTCACTCTCAACAAGGTATACAAGAAGATAAGATAGAACCAAGGAGACGGGTTTTGCTCAACAACTAATGATTAAGAGTTTGTAGTAGACTCACCTTCTTACCTTTCTACGTTGTAGCCCAAATGTCTTTGAAGATTCATTAGTGGCTTCATAATTCAAGTGTTACCCTTTCAATCAACTCCCCCTACTCCATCACAACCAATCCAATCCACAAGCACTCCAACAAAGAAAGGAAATTTAGAGAAAAAGAAGAAGCACCAAGCTCAAGCTTACACTCTATCTCTCACTCTCATAAACTTTGGAAGAAGAAGTAAAAGAAGAGAAGAAAGGCAAGAAGAGAAAAGGGCTTCACTTTGTCAAGTCCCTCAAACTCCCACTCTCACCCTCTCATTCTCCCATACTCTCAACAAGGTGCACAAAAAGATGGTAGCTAAATTAATTCTCTTCCTTCAATTCCTTTTTGCCCTCCTTTCACAATTGAATTGGTGGCACTAAATAGAGTGACAAAAGTGCAAGTGACTTAGGGAGATAGGTATAATCATAGGTGAGTCAAGTCTCCTTAGGTGTGTTTTTCCCTTGATGATCCTTGAGTAAATGTGACGGAATTAGAAAGGGGGGTTAAGGTGCTAGAGAAGAAGCCAACCAATGCATGTATCTAAATTGAGGACACCTAGGTGTAGTGTAGTGCTTGTGAGTGTATACTCAAATTTTATTTCTTTTTTTCCTTTCCTTTTGAATGAATATGCAAGTGCCATACAATGAGGCTTCTAGTCTTACAAGTGTGAATGGAAAACATTAGAGATTGGAGGTTGACCATGATAGCAATTTCAGTGCTTCACATAGAATAGATGTTGATCCAATGCGATTTGAAGCACAAGTTTCAATGCTAGAGCGATTGTTGCCAATGAAAAACCATAATGAGCATTGGAATCTTTTGGAGGAGTTATTCACACTACCTTATGAGGAAGTTGAGAGCTTCAAGGTAGAAGTCAAGAGACAATTTACATAAAGACATTAGGGCCTCGATGATCCTAGTTCTTATATGCCTTTAAGGATAGTTGAGGATTTCCAGTATTGATATGTCTTTGGTATTTTTGCACTTTGAGCTCTTTTAAGAGATTTGGTTACTCTAATGAAGTTTTCTTAAGCTTAAATTACTATTGCATGTCACCAGTTTTGGTCCTATATTCACTTGAAAGACTTGAGAGCACATGCAATTGATTGGAGTTCAAAAAATAAAAAAAATTAGATTTCGATTTTTGCCACTTATTAATATCATAGTTTGTATTTACTCATTTTCTCTTTCCTCCCCCTCACAAGAGATGTTGCAATGCTTTCGAGCATTACAAAGGTTCTTTTCTTATGGTGTTTGTTGATTTTTCATTACATAATTATATGCGTACAAACAAATATAATGAATTGTTTATTTCTATACATGTGGGCAGACTATAGTATAGTATCACTTGACCTAAGAATAAGTTGTTGATAAAAAAATAGGATTATACTGAAATGTGGCATAGCTATAAAGAAATTATGGTACTTTTTAAAGGGAAAAATATGTAAAGAATGATATCAAATAGCACATTTCCTTGGCCCATTTTGTTAGCAAGGTATGGATTTTCTTCCCCAAGTAGTTTGTTTAGCAAAGGGTGATGTTAGGCTAGTTTAGATAGCTTGACATTTCGTAAAGTTGTGAGCACTTATAGGGGAGGGGGAGCTACATACATCTAATCATTGCATGAGTTGCATATCACTTGTTCTTCCTCAAGAACACTCATTAGTCAAGCTCCAAGTCTTGTGACCAAAGTTAGCATGGTGTACCATTTCGTATCAAACTTTGCTTTGTTCTTCTACTTTTAGCTCTATGCTTGGACTTTCTCCATGCTTTTTTCACAATTCTTAGTGTGTGTGGAAAGACAAAATCAAGTGCAGCTCCTAATACGAGGACAACATCTTATTTGGGTCCTTGTATTGATAGGAAACATTTGTGTTTTCAAGGTTTTAGACATAATCTTAACTACATATTACAATGGAGGTTGTTTCTTCTTATGTATTTCCTTTTTTGGATCCTTGTATTGATGGAAAGCATTTGTGTTTTCAAGGTTTCACACATGATATTAGCTACATACCATGATGGAGGTTGTTTCTCCTTAAGTATTTCCTTAATTGTTTTCTTTCAATTGTGCAACAATAGGTTGTTGTTACTACTAGGTTTCTTGTTTCCACTTGGGTGCAAAGGATCTTTAGACTTAGGAGACTTCAAGCGTTTTGGTGGACTAGCTACCTTTGGTTATTTTTCATCAATAGGTGATGTTCCTACCATTTCCTTTGTAGGGTTTTCTTGGCTAGACTTAAGGGCATCATGAGGACTCTATGAAGGTGGCCTCTCAAATGCTTTTGGTTTATCTTGCAAAATCATCTTGCTTTATCATGTTGCTCTAGGATAGACTCTAGCACCTTCTTCTCTGATAGATAAGTGTGGGCTTTTCAAATACTGAGTTGGTTGGTTTTCATGCAATAGTCAACTTAGATTTTGACTAGGGTTTTTTTTAGGTATGGTTCTCTATAAAGGTGTTAGGATAAAGGCCAATGGCCAATGGCCAAGCGAGCACCCCTTGTATCATTGTGTAGTCACATATATATATAAGAATAAGGGTACCATTCATTTTGTACCCACAACTCTCTTGTGTTCTTCTCTCTCACAACCCTTTTGCACTTCATAGCTTCTACCTCACATCCCACCATTGCTTCCCTCTCAACAAGCATCAGAGCAGCATTCAGTGTTTATGGAAGCTCGTGCTTAGAGCAAGGAGTGAAGCTTTGATGTCACGAAGATCGAGGATTCAATCTTCTTCTTTGACATTGATGCTTGCTACCCACACATTGATAGAGGTACTATTCTCATAGTTGGAATCTAGATCTAAGTCAAGTAGGTGCTAGAGCCATTTCTTGGGGGTAAAGGCGGCTCCGCCTAGCTGCCCGTGTATTACTACACTAGCAGTCACCGCCACTGCACACTGCAGGTGGCGGGCGCCCGTCACCGCCGCTTTATTCTTTATTCTTTTAGTGATAGTTTGAATAAAGGAAGGCCCGGTCACACATTGTGACTGTTGGAGTTCCCATTTCTTGTCTCTCTCTTTCTTGCTCTTGCTCTCCCACCATTGCTCTCGAGTGCAAACTTCGATCCTTCTCACCTTTCAAATGGTATCAGAGCACGGCTTCCCGACTCTTGAGCTTGGCTCGTGGCATTCTCAGCTTCCCATCGACTCCCCACTCGCATTGGGTCTCCTTCCCAACAGCCATAGCTCATTCTCTTGAGCTCCCGTCACTCCCTAGCTTCCTAAGCTTCTTCTCGACCTATTGAGGCACCATTAGGGCATTGACATTGAGGTATTGCTTCATTATTTCAAAGTTTTACTTCAGTCCACAGGTCTAGGTAAACAGGGTTTTCACAGATTGTGGGCAACCATAGCTCACACCTCTTGGAGCTTCCTTCACCTGGATCTTGCTTCCAGCCTATCAAGGCTTGCTGAGGCTTGGTGTAGGCCTTCTTTGGCCCCCATTTGTGCCCCCTTTGGGCCCCATTGTTGACACGTGGGATAGCAGACCCCCCCCAGCCAACTCACGTTTTTTTTGCGCCTATTTCAAAATCTGGCCCAAAAATCACTTTTTTTGTCATACCTCGGGCATTCAGAACCCAATTTAGGCAAGATAAGAGGCTAAGTTGGGGTTTTGGCATGCTCTGGATGCGATGGTGATGTCGGATTTGCCAAATTTTGATGACATAATATTTTGCAATAGATTTCAAGTCCGAGACAGCATGTATTTGTATACCTATGGCTTATGTGATGCTTCTACTGATGTCTATTGATATTGGATCACTTGTGGATGTTATGCCTCTTATGTGAGACGCATTTGGAGCTGATTTAGCTCAGCCATTCACTGTTTTGAACAATCCTAGATCTGTCCAAAACAGGACAGCCACTTGTTACTTCAATTTTATTCCTACAGATCTTGGCATTTGATGCCCGATTATGCCCGGTTGGTGCCTATACATACGGGAATGTATGCCTATGGTTTGCCTATGGATTTGAGCTTGGATTGAGCACTAATTTGCTCAATTTACAGAGGTTATATGCTGATGGAAACTTCAGGATTGAAGCTATTCATGCTACAGTTGGGTTATGCTTATTGGTCACGGGGTGCTCCCGGCTACTCGGTATGATGTCATGATGTATTTGGACTATGCCACATGTCTTGTTTATGCTCTGGGATGCTTTTGAGCTGAGATTAGAGCTCTATTTGGCTTTGACTGCCACTTCTTTGCAGCTGGCATTTCATCTATGACATGGTTTATGCCTAGGCTACCCAGTACGGGTTATGATGTCTTGGTGAATGCTTTATGCTTTGGCTGTGGATGGCAGTTGTTTGAGCTCGTCTCGACATTCATTTGAATATTCCCTTGACCAGTTGGACATTGACTTGGATTTTTCCGTTACGACTTGGCTTTTTCCATTACGACCTTGGATGCTATTGAGGCATTGTCTTGGTTACCTGTCTTTGGTACTCTGACTTGGTTTGCTTGAGTTGTTGAGCTCGTTTATCCGTCTTTTGAGCCAATGGGAGCATCTTGTATGCTTGATCGACATTGAGCAGGAGGTTTATGCTATTTTGAGCATTTTGTAGATACTTGAGACTTTGGGATCTCTTACACTTAAATGTTGCATGGTTCATGCACTGATATCTTGGAGTTGCTTTTGACCTGAGCTTGGGCTTTGCACTCTTGTGAGCATACACCTTTGGTGTCAAGTCTTGCCAGTGTTATGTATACTTTGCCCTATTGTCCAGGGGGTATGCCTACTCTGACGGATGCTTTGGTGACATGTTTGGGTGTTTGCTCAGGGTCTTGATGACTGTTTGGTGCTGATTTATGCCCGTTTATGGCTGGTCATGTCTTGCTTGTCATTTATTGACTTGGTGCAGTGATTTGGTCAACAATTGACTCTCACAGCACCCTTCTGTCATTTATTACAACAAGCATATAACTCCGGACTGACATGGATTTTTCATGTTGAAATATTCTGAAATGATGTACTTTCACTAGTACTTGGTGGGCATCAGCTTTGGTTACACTTTTCTCGCCATTTTTCTCTTGATTTTGGTGATTTTTTGGTCATTTTCTGCAATAAATAGCAAGCAGTTTTAAACTGTCTGCAATCTTCCAGCCTGCATTATGGCGAGTTTGTCCACTGATCATGCTATTTTCAACATCACTAAGCTTGATGGTACGAATTACTCTTATTGGAAGAGCCAGATTTGGCAGGTGTTGGTGCAGAAATCGCAGATCAAACCTTTGAGGTTGAGCGGGCATCCGCCTGCAACTATGCCAGAAGAGGAATGGCTTGAGCTTGATGAGTTATGCAAGTCCACTATTGTATTATCTCTCACAGAACAGGTTCATTACAATGTATTTGAGGAAGAACAGAGTGCATGGCAGTTGTGGGATAAAATCAAGAATCTCTATGACAAGAAAAGTCCAGCGAGTCAGATGTATTGGCTAAAGCAGCTTATGGATATGCGCATGAAGGAGAATGTGACTATGTCTGCTCACTTGAGCCAGTTCCATGCTATACTCAAGAACTTGGCTTCACAGGACATCACTTTTGCAGAGGATGTCACTCCTCTTTTCTTGCTTGGTACTCTTAATGAGTCATGGGATGTATTCCGCACTGCATTATGTGCCTCTACTGCTACCTTGAAATTATCTGATGTTGAGAGTGCTCTTCTACAGGAAGAGGTTAATCGTAAGAATTTGGATGCCTCTCGTGTGTCGCATGCTATGATAGTTAGAGGTAGGAATGATGGATATGGAAAGCATGGCAGTGGTAGTGGCTGTGGACGGGATTCTCAGAAATCTCGATCCAAGTCTCGTGGAAAGTCACGTAGCAAATCCCGTGACAGAAATACAAATGTTACTTGTCACCATTGTGGGAAAAAGGGCCATATTAGGCCACAATGCCATGAATTGCGCAATGAAAGGCGCAAAGATAAGGGGAAAGACAAAGTGCAGGATAAGTCTTCTAATCGCAGCATAGTGCCTGCAAAGTCTAGTGTTAAAATTGAAGAGATCAATGTTATGCAGCCTGAGGATGTTGATAATGATTATATCCTTGCAGCTTCTTCTAGTGCTTCGCAAATGACAGAGATACACTCTATGTATACACGGTGTTGGCTCTTGGACTCAGGTGCGTCCTTTCATGTGACACCTTGCTGAGAGTGGTTTCATTCATACCGTATTGTTTCGGGTTCTGTGCACTTGGGTGATGACAACTCTCTTGACATTGTGGGCATTAGTGATGTTAGGCTACAGTTTCCTTCTAGGTGGCAGCAGTTTTGTTATGCAGGATGTACGTCATGTACTTGCTTTGACACACAGTCTCCGGTCAATTGTACAGCTTGATGATGCAGGTTATCATATATCTTTTGGAGACTTTGCATGGAAGATCACTCGTGGCAGACTTGTGATTGCGAGAGGTGCTAAGGCTGGCAGCCTCTATCCCTTGATTGTATCTGCTTCTTCCCTTGATCATGTTTTGTCTATGGGTTCTATCCCACATGTATCTCTTTGGCATGCCCGTTTGGGCCATATGTCTTTGAAGGGAATGAAAATGCTTTCTGGTTTGCAATACTTATCGCCCCTTGATTATGCATGTTTTGATTCATGTGAGCATTGTCTTTATGGCATGCAAACTAGGTCTACACATAAGAAGTTTGGTAGGCCCGGCATGAGTGAGCCCTTGGCATTGGTACATTCGGATGTTTGTGGGCCCATGCCTTGTCAGTCTATGGGTGGTGCCAAGTATTTTGTTACTTTCATAGATGATTTTTCACGGAAAGTTTGGGCTTATCCCATTAAGCTGAAATCCGATGTCTTGGCTGTGTTTCAAAGATGGCTTCCATTGGTTGAGAACCAGTCTGGGTATAGGCTAAAATGCCTAAGGACAGATAATGGGGGTGAGTATGTCTCACGTGCTTTTGAGTAGTTATGTGATGAGAGGGGTATTAAGCGTCAGTTGACCGCCCCCTATACCCCCCCTAGAATGGTTTGGCTGAGCGGATGAATAGAACCATCTAGGAGCATGTACGTAGTATGCTTAGCCATGCAGGCCTACCACAGAGCTTTTGGGCTGAGGCAGTTAGTATAGCTGTGCATGTCATAAACAAATCACCTTCTAGTGGTTTGGATTTCCAGGTTGCAAAGGAGGTATGGACTGGAAAACCTCCCTCTTATGCGCATCTCCGTGTCTTTGGATGTGAGGCATTTTGCAATGTGCCTAGGGACAAGAGAAGTAAGCTGGATCCTAAGAGTGTCAAATGCATTTTCCTTGGTTATGGGGATGCAGGCGAGATGGGTTACCATCTCTGGGATTCGCAGGCGCAAAAAGTCATCCGTAGTCATGATATAGTCTTCCATGAAGACAAGATGCATTGGCAGCCTGAGAGAGTTGTTGAGATCCGCAGGGTCATATTTCACGAGGAGCCAAGAGCTCCCGCACAGCCAGTTGGACAGCCTACAGCTGCAGCAGATGCTCATGGTTAGGGTGTTGGACAGGTAGCTGGGCAGGCAGTAGAGCCTGCCGTGAGACAGTCTACTAGAGACAGATGTCCACCTGACAGATTTCAGCCTTCGATGCATTATGTCTTTGTTACAGATGCAGGAGAGCCTTTCACCTATGATGAGGCTATGCGCAAGGGTGACAGTCACTCCTGGGAGAGGGCTATGCAGTCTGAGATAGACTCCTTGCATAAGAATGAGACTTGGGATTTGGTTTCCTTGCCTGAGGGCAAGAAGGCTTTGCCATGCAAGTGGGTGTACAGCCTGAAAAGTACCCCTGGATACCCCAAGCCTGCATACAAGGCTAGACTGGTAGCAAAGGGTTTTAAGCAGGAGCATGGTGTGGACTTTGATGAGGCCTTTTCTCCTGTGGTTAAGATGACCACCCTGCGCTTAGTCTTGGCTTTGGTTGCTCAGCTTGACTTGGATTTATGCCAGATGGCTTTCTTACATGGGGACTTGAATGATGAGATTTATATGGAGCAGCCTAAGGGCTTTGCAGAACCTGGCAGGGAGCACCTAGTGTGCAAATTGAAGAAAAGTCTTTATGGCTTGAAGCAGGCATCTAGGGAGTGGTATCATAAGTTTGATGCCTTTATGTAGTCACAGGGCTACAGCAAGAGTGCTATGGATCCGTGTCTTTACACGAAGAAAGCCCCTGATGGTTCTTTATTGATTTTAGTACTCTATGTGGATGATATACTAATAGCAGGGAAAGCTCATGATGAGCTAGATGCTCTTAAGGCTCGGCTTAAGAAGAGCTTTGAGATTAAAGATCTGGGACAGGTCACTCACATACTTGGTATGCGCATTAGACACGACAGGCATCAGGGACTCCTCTACTTGTCACAGAGGGAGTACATTCATAAAGTCCTTTAGCGCTTCCCCATGCAAGACGTAAAGCCTATTGGCTGTCCATTGCCTTCTTATGTGAAGGTATCACATGCTAATTGTCCACAGATAGATGAGCAGAGGGCCGAGATGGCCAAGATTCCCTATGCATCCACAGTGGGCAGTCTTATGTATGCCCTGATAGCCACTCATCCAGATATTGCCTTTGCAGTTGGTGTTGTGGCACGCTATATGGCTATACTTGGCAAGAAGCATTGGGATGCTGTGAAGGGTATCATGAGGTACCTGAAGGGCACTGCAGATATGTGCATATGCTATGGTAGTGATGGACCTAAAAACGGGCCGGCACTGGCTCATGCACTAGCCGGGCCTCGTCACTACGCACGAGACAACCCCTCGGCCTCGCGGCCAGGAGCGTCTATCAAAATCTCTGCCTTCCTAAACATTGCGTTTGTAATACGATATAGTCCAACTGATCCTAACCCAATATTACTCCTCAGAGGGAGTCCCTTTCACATAGCCAAATAGGCTCGAATCACATACACATGGGGTTCCTCCTACGGCTGAATGTCGTCAACCCTCTGCAACTCTCCTACACCTTGGGGATTGGCCCCTCGATGCGTCGCTCAACATTTAGACATTTCGCACACACGTCACTCAAGGTACCAAATAAGCGTGTCCAGGAATGTACCATTGTCCTTACTTCTCTTTCCCCTAGACCCCACGACTAGCCTACAGCATGGGTACCTCACTGCCTCTCATCGTAGGTCATGTTCTAATGAACCAATTGCAATGCATGTCCAGGAGCTGATCACTGATATTTTTAAATTCTTTTTCATGCTCCATGCATTTGATGGATGCCTAGTGCTCAAACATTTAGCAAAACAGTATCGTGCACAAGTGCAAAAACATTCTTTTAATGGTTTCCAACTACCGTTCGTACTTCGTTGCATGGGCTTAGCACCGAGGTGATCCTCGTGCTACTAAGCTCTTAATTTTAATTATCATCCGTCCTAAATTCTATGCATAGAAATCAGCAACTTTCCCATCATCTCACATGGCATTTAGACATATTTCAACTCCTCTACCCTTCCCCGTGTAAATATTACATCGTTGCATAGGTTTATAGGGTATTTTGACATCATTTTATGTGAAAAAAACCGGAAAAAGACACACTAGAACAAGAAGGTGGGGTTGAACTGAGGCAAATCCTCATGCTTCAGTCCCCACAAACATTCACAAACAGTGCTCTTATTTATCCTTATTTTTCGGAACCCAAAATGTATTTTTCCCCTATTTTTAAGGGTTTTTTCACCATTTTCTTGTATTTTCCCTTATTTTTATGCATTATTTAATTACTGAAAATTCAAACCAGGTTATGGGCTGTGGCCCTTAGTTCCTTCTTGCAGAAAAATGAAAGTTTAGTTGGTGTTCCTATTCACTTTCCCATTTTTATGACAAAAACCCTCATTTTCCCTTGTTTTTTCATGTTTTACGTGTTTTAGCATATTATTTTGAACCACAAAATGCATATTTTTTCTGATTTTTTGATTATGACCTGCAAGAACTCATGGAAAACAGCAACATGAACAATTTTTATCCCACATGAACAACATTTCATCAACCAAAAGCTATAGAATCTCAAATTTCCTTTGAAAATTTTAAATTACCGCTTATTTGCGTGTTTCGGGTTTTATGTCCATGGCTGCAAATCTGGAAATCAGCAGCACTTCATGTCCAGCACAATCACCAATCACCATTTCCAGCCCGTGGAGCAATCCGATCCATGCCGGCCAAGCCTCCATCATTCTTTCTTCTTCCTCCTTCTTCCCACATGAACTTGCCTTTAGAAGAGAGAGAGGGAGGAGAGAGAAAGACTGAAATCAGAGATCTTCAAAGAGGGCATCATTGCGCGAGCGAAGGACGGCGATAGAGTCAGCATACAGAGGGGAATCAATGCCCATGATCATTGGGGGGGGTTGTTTGCAGGCTGAGGATTGAGGCATCAACATGTGGGCGCAAAAATCGGCGTGATGAAGGCGCCATCTTCCTCCACGATTTGCATCTTCTCTCTCCTCCAAAGTTTCATGCTACATTTTAAATTTGGGCTCCCAAGGGTCACTTGCCCATTTTGGCCAAATTTTGTAGAAACCTCCTTTGAGGCCCTAGCAGGACAATTTACAGAAGTCCCCATGGTGACTCAAGGTTCCCTTCTTAGTCAAATCTGTCCTGGAAATATTGATGACAAGCCAACAAATGTAGTCCTATAGACCATCTTTAAAGAAGAGTACAATGAAGATCATGATCTTCATGTAGCAAAGTTCATGGTAGCGTGTGTAGCTAACAATGCTAGAACCCCTGAGCATTGGTTGGAAATATTTCCCGCCACTTTCAAAAGCATGATGTTTCAATGGTAGGAGAGACAAGGAGTAGTAACTTTTGGCACATGGGACGACCTGAAGTTGGCATTCCTCACTAAATTTGGACATGAAGGTTTTAAAGAGTGGATGCAAGAGGAGTTCATGAACTTAAGTCAGTCCTTTGGTGAATGGGTGGAAGCATATGTCTCTAGATTGGAATCCATACTAAAGAGATGGACTAACCATCACTTGGATGAAGGCATCCACAAGGGAGTTTTCCTTAGAGACCTACAACCAAAAGTTCGCAAGTTTGTGGAATGAGAAGACTAGTCAACCTGCAAGTTGTAGTGGAAGTTGCAAGACTGTATGATGAAGTCGAAGCAAGGCTGTCAATGACCTTGGGAAGAGGAGTCCCACCTCCTCTCATGCCAAGAATGGTATACCCACAAAATGCAATCCTAGGGACAATTCCCTATCCCTACCCTCATCAGATGCAAATAGTGTCATAGTACAGTGCACTGAATCCACAGTGGCCATAGACAATAGTGCCTCAATCGATGGTTCAACCACAATAGCAGTGGCCTCAACCAGTTCCCCCAATGGCAACTCGGCAACAACAATGGAACCCTATCAACTAGGATCAACAATCTCCAATCGTACAGGAGCTTTGAATTAGAATCAGAATAGAGGACCCTCTAGATCAACGCAAGCAGTGTATGCAATGATTATAAAAGCTTTCCACTCTAGGAGGTGAAAACCTGAAGGACTATCTATCCAATTCAGTTGCAAGCATCAAGGAAGGAGTTGATGGATGTGATTACAGAACAACTATAGACACTGAAGGTGAATACAGCCAACATAACTAGTCCTGCAGGAGGTGGAAGAGATGTGATGTGGTCTAATACATGGTGTGGAAAGTGCCACCAAGCAGGACATTTAGCCACACCAAATGTACCCAAAAATCAACTATCCATGGGGCCTTCCGTTCATACTGTTTAAGGAAGAACCATACATAAGACATCTGCTCTTTGAAAGAAGATGCACGAAAGAAGGAAGAAAGACAAAGAAGTAAGATTCAACTTGTTGGAATCTAATATGACTACTCAGGACATTGGACCAAAGCCTAGGGAATTCGGTCCTAATTTTGGCCCAAGGAGGTTTTCCTCTCCGAGTTACAGAGCATGACGGTTTGGTCGTGGCCAAAGATCAGAGGTGTTGTGTTACAGATGTGGAGAAAAGGGACATATCTCCCCAAATTGTCCAAACCTTAGAAGGTCCATGGACTACAAACCCTTATGTAGTTTATGCAAAGGAGAAGGTCACACTGAGTCTACAAGTCCATCCAAATGTCATGCATAATTTGCATATTTACATATATAGTGATACCATTTGGGTTGATGAATGCCCTTTCAATTTTCCAATAGCAGTTAATGTGTACAATATTCAAAGACATGAAACACAAATGGTTGGAAGTGTTCGTAGACAATCTTTGCATCCATACCAATCATGTTAAACATCTCAAAAAACTTAGAGTAGTTTTTCAATGTTGTAGGTAGTAAAATCTCTCTCTAAATCCCTTAAAGTACCAATTTAAACATGGATGTATCTTAGGGCATGTGGATTTGAAGAACGACATTGCTACTTGCTTTTCCAAAGTCTTGAGTCATTGCCGATCTACCACCATTGAAAAACTACAAGGGAGTTCAATGCTTCCTCATCCACACAAGATATTATCGATGGTTTGTGTTGAGCTATGCACTCATTGCACAGGCACTTTACAAACTGTTGATCATATTCAAGTGGATGCCAATGTGCTTACGAAGAACTGAAAAAGGATCTGACTACCACACCAATGCTGCGAGCCCCAATTGGAGCATAATCTTCAACATGCACACTAATGCTTTAAACTTTGTTGTGTGAATAGTTTTGTGCCAACATGAAGAGCATAATTTGGATTATCAATGAGTTTTGCCAACCATCAATAGATATAGAAATGAATTATTCCACCACCAAGAGGGAATTATTAGCTATGGTGTTTGTTGTGTAAAAGTTTTGACATTATTTAGCAGTGACCCCATTTATTTTCTTTATGGACCATCAATCTTTGTTGTACCTTGTGGAACAAACCCTATGCTACAAGGTGCATAGCTAGATGATTATTGCGTCTCCTTAGATTTGACCTCTCTGTGATGGTGTGAAAGAGAAAACAACATTATAGGGCTGATCATCTCACCTTCCTAGTAGGTAATCAGCTGAAGAGGGCATCGTGGATGACCTACTAGTAGGTACTCATCTAGTTGGGATTTTAAAAAATAAAGATATTTTTTTCGTTGATATCACTCCTTATTGGGTAGATGATGTTGTTGAGGTATTAGAAAAAGGAATACTAGATAGACAGATAGAAAGAGCTAGACTTCATCGCCTCATGATCAAAGCGTAGCCATATCAATTAATCACCAGTAGACAATTATACTACTTAGGCCAAGATGGGTTGCTAAGATACTATGTTTGCAAACATGAGATGCATGAAGTCTTAACAGAAGTACATGCAAGAATTATAGGAGGTGATTTTGATGGAGATTGGATTGCTTGAAAAATCTTGCAATCCTAGTTGTGGTGGTCTATCTTGTTTCGTGACACTTTGAGGTTTGTGAAGCATTGTGGACAAGTCCTAATGCACCAAAATTACAATAAGAAAGGATATACCCAATAATAGCAAGGCAGTATTTTCAAACATGGAGAATTGATTTTGTTAGCGCTTTCATTCAGTGATATTGTATTTATTTTATGTATTAGTCTTGTGGATTCAAGGACACTTTGCCTTCATTTTGATGACTATTATACACTTTACTGTAATCCTTTTGTATGGCCCAAATAGAGCACATAGTGCAAGCTGCCTACCACAATTTGTTTTTTCTTTGTAACCATCGTTATTAGTGTCGCAAATTTACATGCACGCGTCATTATTTGTGCCACAAAGAGTCGTTATGGGCGTCACTATTTGCGTTTTTATTTGTAATACAAATAATGACGCAGATAGCGATGCTAATAGCGACGCCGATAGCGATGATTCTATGGCATCGCTAATATCGACACGTTTAGCAAGGACAAGGGTAATTTTTTGTTGAACATTTTCGTCACTTTTTGAACGTCAGTATAAGGCTTGTATCTTGTAGTGATAGGGGGAAGAAACTGGCTCAATGAAACCCATCTCCAACTACTCCTTGACTTGCTTCACAACCTTTTCACACTCACACTTGGAGAGTCTATACGAGGGCTTGTTTACTGGGTTGGAATGGGGCTCTAAATCAAGTGGATGGTCCACTTGCCTCTTAGAGGGAAGGACTCTAGGCATCTAAAATAGGTCACTGTACTCCTCGAGTAAGGCCTACAAGGAGGCTGAATCATTAGATACTATAGAGGGCTGACTTGAATTGTCTTGATTCCTTATTTAGTTGCAAGACAAAGATTTTTGAGCATTTTTTAAATTCTTGTTTGAGTTTCTTTGCTCTGTAATGAGCTGAAAATCAGCATGAACTTGAACTCCCTCTAGGTGGATGGGCTATCCATGCATCATAAACTCCATGTAGAGCTGAGAGAAGTCCATAGCAAAATTTCCCAATTTTTTAGGCCAATCACAACCCAAGACAACATCAATGGGGCCCATATCTAGGGCAATTAGATCAACCAGTGCCTCATAATATTCAACCAAGCATAAGGGGACTACGGGGCATACATGTGTGCTGATTTCTTCTTCTCCATTTGCTACTTGGACCTTCAAGGGGTGGTTTAATTCCATAGGGATGCATTTCAACCGATCAATGGCTCATTTATTGACAAAACTGTGAGTAATACCATTGTCCACAAGGATGAAGACATGCTTTCCATGGATACTTCCTTGAATGTGTCGGGTGCTCGGGCTTCGAGAACCTATCCAAGCATCCAAGGAGATAGAGCAAAGGGAAGTGGTAGGTGGGTGGGATGTCAAATCAAGTATCTGTGGTGATGGATCATTGCCCCAGTCAAAAGGAAATCCATCGTCCTAGTCATAGAACTGCTCATGATCAACATCCTCAACAAGCTCAGCTTGGTCAATGGGTAGGTCATCCTCATCATTATGCCAATCTTTCATTACATACATGCCATGAACCTTGACCTTAGCTATCTTGTACGGGCACTTGGAGACATGATCAACAGTGTACTTATCCCCACATTTAAAGCATGGGCCTTTTTCCTTTTTTCCCTTCCTAACATCCGAAGAAATGAGGCATTGGGCCACTAGATCCATGGAAAGGTGATGCAATGGACTGTTTATTTTTAGTATAGTTATTCTTAGCATTAGAGCCAAATACTATCCCGAAAGTGCCCATTTTTCTTTCAGCATGGAAGGTGGCATAAGTGGGTACTTTGGGGTTGTTATTAGGCATAGAAGTGCCTCGGAAACCACTTCCATATGGGGCTGATCTTAAAAGGATGTGGGGCTGTCGAGAACCTTATTGAAAATGTTCATTCTTACGGTACTTCCTTGCATATCTCTCAACTATTTCAATTGTATCAAACAGTGTGGTAGGATTTTGGGCCATGACATCAGTTGATAGGCTCAATTCCAACCCATAGATATACTTGTGCAATTTAGCATCATCACTAATTCTCTCCACATACATGGTCAAGTTCATGAGCCGATTTATGTACTCATGTATAATGAGGTTATGTTGGTCAAGCGTGTACCATCGTCTTGCCAACCGCTCTTTTTCTATAGGCAACATAAAGACTTGAACCATATGCATTTTAAAATATTCGTCAATGAATTGATGATTCTCTTGATTGATATAGAGACACCATTGTAAAAAATTACACATCGTAGCGAACAGAATCTGAGAAAGAGATAGAGAGTACACAATAGATAAGAGGAGAATCATAAAATTTCTTTATCTCCAAACAACTGATACAAAGATGGCTCTTTCCACCCGTATGCTTCCACTGCAAAGCTTAGATGGCAATCTAGACAGAAGATAGGTGAAGAGCAACTCTGACTCGGTAAAAGATGGATAATTGATGGCTGTGAAGGGGTTTAGCTTTTATAGCTTGTGAAGGGGGTCATGATGGATGACCTTCCATATGCACCTGTGTCTGTTGACCTTCCATGTGCCCATGTGTCTGTTGACCTTTCATATGCACATGTGTTTGTTGACCTTCCATGTGCCCATGTGTCTGTTGACCTTCTATATGCACCTCTACTAGTTGGCCAGGGAATATTCTAGGGAATATTTCCTTTACCATTGGCTAGGGCCCCTAATAACTCTCTTACCCCGCAACTCGATGCAATGTGCCTCGAGTTGCTACCAGCTTAACTACTCTATCTAACCCAAAGATTAGACCCGCAACGGTCACCTTTTTGCCATCCGGTCACATAGACCTCATCTGACATACAAGTCAGGACTCAAGCAATATCCGGGCTCACATATGGCTTCTCTTCATAATGGGGCCTTACAACTTTGAGCACCATGGATCATTGGTGGCACCTTATGAGGGTGGGGCATTGAGCATATCTAACACCCCCCCTCAATGTCCACCCACAAGTGAACTATATCCTCGGCCCAATGCCAAGTCTCTGAAGATAAACTTGAAGCAGATCCTTGGTATGTGATTTGGTGAAGATATCCGCTCCATTCTCCTCTGTTGGACAATAGACCAGTTCCACTATCCCATCCTCGATCAAATCATGCACATAGTGATACTGAATCTCTATATGTTTGGTGCGCGCATGAAACACTAGATTTTTGGCAATGGCGATGCAACTTTGACTGTCACATCTCAGCAAAGTTGGTTCTTCATCCTGCACTCCCATATGCCATAGGATCCTTCTCAACCATACTGCTTCACATGCAACAAAACAAGCTGCCTTGTACTCTGCTTCGGTAGAAGATAATGCCACTGTTGGCTATTGGCTACTTCTTACTAATCCAAGAGAAAATTCCTGAACCTAAAGAGAAACAATAACCAGAAACAGACTTCTTGGAATCACTATCTCCTACCCAATCTGAGTCACAATTCCCCACAAGGGAAGTTCTGGAACTGTATGTGATACCATAGTCAAGAGTTTCGTTCAAGTATCTGAGCACTCGCATCCTAGCTTTCCAATGACTCTCATGAGGTTTGTTTGAGAACCTACTCAAAACACCAACAGCAAAACTGATATCTAGTCTAGTGTTACATAAGTAGATCAGACTATCAACCAACCTCTTGTACCTCCCAATGTCTACTAGTGCTGATGTATCCTCAATGGATAACTTTGCATTCACCTCCATAGGTGTAGCTATCTCCTTGCACTCGGTCATGCCAAACGCCTTCAAGATTTCTCACACATACTTCTTCTGAGAGATGAAGATCCTTCCTGGCTCTTGCCATACTTCAATCCCCAAACAATAGTGCAACAAGCCTAAGTCTGTCATTTCAAACTCAAAACTCAAAGCCTTTCAAGTTTGGTTGATCATATCTTCATAGCCACTTGTAATAAGAAGGTCATCCACATATAGGACAATCACTACAGACTTTTTACCATCCCTATAAACATACAAGTTAGCATTTGAGGCACATCTTTTGAAGTTTAAGCTTAAAAAGAACTTATCTATCCACTGGTACCATGCTCTAGGGGCTTGTTTTAGCCCTTACAATGCCTTCTTCAGCTTACACACTTTGTTCTCAGAATGGAGGGCCTCAAACTCTGGTGGTTGAGCCACGTACACCTCCTCCTTGAGGTCACCATTTAAGAACGATGATTTAACATCCATTTGGTAAACTGGCCACTGCTTGTGGGCGGCCACTGCAAGTACTGTGCGAATAGTGGTCATTCTAGTAGTTGGGGCATATGACTCTTGAAAATCAAACCCTTCAACCTGTGAAAATCCCTAGGCAACTAGTCTGGCTTTGTACTTTTCTAAGGTACCATCAGCCTTGTACTTTACCTTCCAGATCCACTTGGTGCCAATAACCTTCTGCTTTGTTGGTTGATCCACTAGCTCCCAAGTGTCATTCTTCATTATGCTGTCATACTTGGCTTGCATAGCTGCCTTCCATGCTGGATCTACAAGTGCTTCTTGTTGAGATATCGAGCTCCACTCGTGATATGCCAGGGTGACCGTTGTGCATTTATGTCACCGACTTGTTAGCTGCAGATGTGGTTGGTACACCACCCATGAATAATAGCTAGATGATAGCTATCCTTATCTACTCTAGTTCGTGGCTTAGTTAGTATGCCACCTTAGTTAGTTGAGTTTGGTTTGAGACCCATATATAGGGTTCTTCTATTTCTCTGTACTAGAGTTCTTTTTGGCTTACACAACTAAGAAGAGAAAAACTGTTTTCAGCCTCCACCTTTGTGTGTATTCCCCCATTGTGTAAAGGAGAAAGCTACAAGTGAGACTCCTTCCTTCTCTCCCACAATCATCCTTTTTGCCATACAAATTGCATTGTATGCATGTGCGTAGAGACATTGGGAGTTACAGAATCATCCTTGTTGCCTATTGATGCAAAATCGTCACTGGGAAGTGATTGTGTGGTCAAATACCACTTTCCTTAGTCTTGCAGATTTGCCCTTGTGAGGCTAAAGCTGTGTTTTTTGCAGTGACATAATTTTTTGTAGTGTTCTGTAATGGTGTCTGATTCTCTTTCATAGATTGTCACTGAAAAGCTTGACAAGAACAACTTCCAAGCATGGAAGTTTAGAATGACAAATTTCCTTATGGGAAAAGGATATTGGGAATTCGTTGAAGGAAATGAAGAAGAACCAGTTCTTCGTGATGTTCCCAATCAATAGCAAATGCAGGCATTTAAAGGATGGTATGAGAGAGCCAGAAAAGTTATGTACTGGCTATCTATCAGTATTTCAGACTCTATGATTGTGCATATTCAAGATGCAAGTATGCCAAAGGAGGCATGGGATACTTTGTCAAAAATGTATAGCACAAATACGCAAGCCAAGAAAATGCAGCTCAAGCAAGAGTTGCACAATGTGCAAAGAGAAAGTATGAGCATCAATGACTACCACATGAAGGTGAAGAAGATTGCAGATGCACTTGCTTCCATTGGGTCGCTAGTGGAAGATGATGATTTAGTTTTTGTGACCTTAAATGGTCTAGGAAAGGATTATGCACAGTTCCGAACATCCATTTCCATCCGTGAAAGATTTCCTGATTTTGAGGAGTTGATTGCTCTTCTAATTTCTGAGGAGCAGAGAAATGCTGGTGCATCTTCTTCAGGAGGAACTTCAAAAGAAGCTGTCTTCTACTCAAATGCTGGAAGAGGTAGAGGCAGAGGTAGAGGAGGCCGATCTGGAGGCCGTGGTAGAAATCAGAATATGCAGCAAACTCAAGAAAACCAGTCTTATGGAGGAGGACGTGGTAAATCTAGAGGCAGGGGAGCCAAAGAGATCGTGGTGGATGGCAAAGAGGCCAAAATACAAACATCAATGTTGAATGCTACTACTATGGTAAAATGGGTCATATGGCTAAAGACTGCTATAAAAAGCAGAATGACATCATGAATGGAAAATTGCAACAAGGGAATTATGCATCTTCTAGTAGACAGGGTGATGACAGAAATGAGCATTTGTTTATGGTGCAGCACATGACCAATTCTATGACAAGTGCAGAAAAAAGCAACGATGTGTGGTATGTTGACTCAGGTGCATCAAACCACATGATACGTCATGCAGAATGGATGCAGGATGCAAGGAAAATGGAAAAACCAGGATTTGTGGAGACTGGTGATGATACTACACATCCTATTGTGCAGATTGAAAAAAATTCATTTGTCTATGCAGGATGGGAAAAAGAAATACCTGTCGGATGTATTTCATGTCCCGAATATCACCAAGAACCTGGTTTCTGTTGGTCAAATGGTTGAGCAGGGCTTGCAGGTCAGATTTAATTCTCATGGATGCTTTGTTGAGGATATGAAAAATAAAGGTCGCTTGATAGCAAAAGGAAAGAAGAAGGGCAGAATGTTTACATTGGATGCAGACATGCCTGAATTGAGTGCATCAATGTTTGCACATGGGAGCGGTGTAGTTGCAGATATTGATATCTGGCATAAACGCATTGGTCATGTTAATGTACAATGACTTAAATCAACGCAAGCCCAAAATATTATTGCAGGATTGCCTAAATTCAAGGTTACAAAAATGCATAAGGTATGTGAAGCCTGTCAATTTGGAAAACAGGCAAGGAAACCATTTCCTAGACATGTTCAAGAGAGTAAGAAGCCATTAGAATTAATCCACTCTGATGTGTGGACTACTAAAGCTGCATCTATTGGAGGCTGTCATTATTTTGTCACTTTTATTGATGACTATAGTAGAAAAGTTTCGGTGTATTTTATGAAAAAGAAAAGTAAAGTGTTTGGGCATTTCAAATCTCTTAAAGCTATGGTTGAAAAAGAAACAAGCCTGCAAATAAAATGCCTAAGGTCAGATGGAGGGGGAGAGTACCTCTCAAATGAGTTTTCAAGGTTCCTGCAAGAGCACGGCATAAAGCAGCAATATTCATGCATCCAAAAGCTGAGAAGTGTATCTTTATTGGTTACTCTCTGCAGGGAAGAAAGGGTATAAATGCTATAACCCTTCTACTCATAAGTTTACAGTGAGCAGAGATGTTGTTTTTGATGAGATGAGTAGCTGGTATAAACCAGTAAATGTGATTGATGATGTAGATGCACAAAATGGTAATGCTGCACAGAATTCACAGCAGCAGTCATAAAATATTAGTGGACATGGAGCGTCCTCTAGCAGTGGTTCACATTCTTTTCCATGGACAGGCAGATTGAGATCAGGAGAATCTTCTCAAAGCAATGCAGATAGTGGTATTCACGTGTCACGAAAAGGAAAAGAGAAGGTAAATCAGCCCATGTTTGATGTGAATGCAGGTCATTCTTATGTGGATGGTGAATCCAGTGGCTCAGAACAGAGCATTGATGATGAGTTGGGTATTCCTTCTATTGTTACACCTGGAGTAAGGAAGACCAGGGGTGTTTTGAGAGCACCTGGGAGTGAACCTACTTTGCGCAGGTCTACCAGAGCTAGGTATCCTGTGGATAGGCTGAAATATGATGGATTTACAGCCATTCACTATGCATATATGGTCAAAGTGATACATGAATCTGAACCCACTTCTTTTGAGCAAGCCATGGGAAAAGAAAAATGGGAGAAAGCCATGGATGAAGAAATGGATGCCTTGGAAGCAAATGCTACATGGGAATTGGTACCTTTGCCTAAGGGTAAGAATGCAATTGGCTGTAACTGGGTTTATAAGGTGAAGCACAATGCAGATGGTTATGTAAATAGATACAAGGCAAGATTAGTAGTCAAGGGGTATGCACAAACATATGGCATTGATTATGAAGAAACATTCAGTCCAGTTGCAAGAATGGCAACTGTAAGAGCAGTCATTTGCTATGGTTGCATCAAAGGGATGGTCTTTACATCAGATGGATGTAAAGAATACCTTCTTGCATGGTGATTTGCAAGAAGAGGTCTATATAGAGCAGCCATCAGGTTATTTACATGTTTTTCATCCTGAGTTTGTTTACAGGTTGAAGAAAGCCTTGTATGGCTTGAAGCAAGCACCTAGAGCATGGTATGACAATATAAGATAGTATCTTGTCACTATTGGCTTTCAGATTAAATCCTACATTGTAATACTTATAGGCAAGATACATCAAGGTTGCCATAGATGATCTAACCAAGTGGGTGGAAGCTAGAGCTACAAGAAAAAATGATGCAATGACCACAACTAAATTCTTATTTGAACATGTGTGATCTCTCGATTCAACTATCTAATTGAGATAGTAACCAACCAAGGTACCCACCTCATTAATGAGGTGATTGCACACTTGTTGGCCACCATTATGGTCATTCATATAAAACTTTCCCCTACTATCCCCAATGTTAAAATACATGGATCTAGAGCATGGCAGGAGCTATGGAGGATGGAAGATGAAGACAAGAATCATGTTGACATAGACAAGGAGAGACCAACTATTACACAAGTGAATTAGGTTTCAAGATGGAAGCTTGGACTCATAAAGACAATCCTGTGTAATGGACTGACAAAGACAAGACACTTAACTGAAAGTACAAAGCATCATGACATTGTATTCATTCTATATGAAAAGTGGTAGTCAAGTACAATGCTTTATAGTTGTTGGATGGCTACAGTTTTCCTCTCTGTGCATATGGGATTCAGTGTGCTTGCATTTCCTAAGCCCAGAACTGCCTCATACAAAGAGGCTACAATAGGTGTGATTGCAAATATCTCAACACCCCTCCTCAATCACAACTAGAAAGTATAAAGTGTATAGAGGCTTTAGTGAAAGTAACACCTGCAAAGTGTGGGCACACCATAAACATGGCAAAACACCAGAGGCTGCTCGCAGAAAAGGCTAAGTGTGGGTACCACAAACATGATGGTCATCCAGAGGCTGTAAGCAGGGGTCCTTATAGAGGCTGTAGTACAAGGCTACATGAGGATTTTACAAGCTTATGATAAAGACATTCGGGCTAGGCAATACAAGGCTAAAAAATTCAGTAAAAAATAGGATCAAGGACCGTGAGGCCCTTGCGGTTTTTAGCATTTCTTTTGATATAGATCTTCAATTCATTGCAGTTCTTCTTGTCTAGCTTCCTGTACTTGTACTTCACTTTGTTTGCCAGTTCAAAGTCTTCATGATTTTTATGCTTCTTCTTCTTATTCTTTTTCTCTTTGATCTTTTGGTCCTGTTGATCTGCTTCTTCATTGACTTTGCCTGCAGCAATTGTATTAGTCTTTATGTCCATGTCCCCCTCAAGTGTCTTTGAGGCAGTAGAAATGTCTTCAAAATCTTCAAATAAATTCATCGATTGCTCTTCAAAACAAGTAAATCCATCCATCCCTGCAAGCGGAATAAATAAGTCTTCCATGTAGTTGAATTGAGCAACAAGAGTAATGTTACTCTTCATGAGAAGCATCTTCATAAAGGACTTGATTTTGGTCATTCCCATGATAGAAATCAGCTTCAAATGACTGAGAATAACTAGCAATGAGTTGATCTTTGTATATGTTAAAAGACACAAGCAATGGCAGTGAAGTATCAAAAGATACTAGTTTGAAATTTGATGTTTGTTGCTTGAGTTTGACTTGATGATCTTCAAAAACTCTTTGTAGCTTCCCTTCCTTGTTGATTTGATGGTTGAATACTTGCTGAAAAATTCAGATTAGAGTGGCC
Organism: Lygodium microphyllum; assembly: GCF_053477565.2. NCBI lineage: Eukaryota > Viridiplantae > Streptophyta > Polypodiopsida > Schizaeales > Lygodiaceae > Lygodium > Lygodium microphyllum. Next base: position 2,529,438 of record NC_141146.1, on the reverse strand, counting down.
TTGGCTTGGTTTAAGTGGCAAGAAAGAGAAAATGAAGGAAAAATGAGCTTGAAGGTAAGTGGGTATGGCTGTCCTGTCAAAACAAGGACTAGCGAATGGTAAATGAGCTCCCACGAGATCCACAAGTTGAATTTTCTCAAACCCTTTGAGTTAAAGGACCCTCACTAATGGTTCTAACTTGACCTAAGAGGGTTTGTACTCATTTTTTGTGAGTTGAGAGATCTAAGCCTTCAAAGTGGTCACTGTCAAAATTGCGCCCAGATTTGAAAAAAATGCAAATGCCAGGCATGATGTGCATCAATCTCCTTAATTTTTGTACCAAGAATTTGCGTCTTGACTTGAAGAACAACTCTCGAGAAGAAAGCTTGATATGGCCTAGTTGATGAGATATGGCTGCTCCAACAGAGGTAGGTAGGCGCTGTCCACATACACAATTATGGCAGCGACTCTGAAAAGAGGCAATGTTGAAGCTATAGTTGCCCAATCTCAATGATTGAGGTGCCAAGGAGGAGCTCTGGAAGTAGAGAAACACTTCTCTAGAAGGAATTTTAGAGAGATTTGGCCTATGGAGAGAGATATGAAAGCTTCAAGCTAACAGGGTGTTGTTGGCTATGGCTGCCATGGAAGCTTCATTGAAGGTAGGAATGCAAATGAAGTTGGAGATAGGGTCCAGTACTCAAACTAAGCTGAGTAGAGATGGAAAGGACCTGAGAGGAGTGAAAGAAGAGTTGGGCCATGTTTAGCTGAGCTCTGATACCATGTTAAAATACGCGGATCTAGAGCATGGCAGGAGCTATGGAGGATGGAAGATGAAGGCAAGAATCATGTTGACATAGACAAGGAGAGACCAACTATTACACAAGTGAATTAGGTTCCAAGATGTAAGCTTGGACTCATAAAGACAATCTTGTGTAATGGACTGACAAAGACAAGACACTTAACTGAAAGTACAAAGCATCATGACATTGTATTCATTCTATATGAAAAATTGGTAGTTAAGTACAATGCTTTATAGTTGTTGGATGGCTACAATTTTCCTCTCTGTGCATATGGGATTCAGTGTGCCTGCATTTCCTAAGCCCAAAACTGCCTCATACAAAGAGGCTACAAGAGGTGTGACTGCAAATATCTCAACACCCAAGCCAATGGCTAGGTAGAGTCCACAAACAAAATGCTAATGAATGTCATTACCAAAATTGTGTTGGATTCTCGGAGCGATTGTGCGACAATAAACTCATGGCCACTCTATGGGCATAATAGATAGCCTACAAAATGGTGATTGGTCAAATTCCCATTAAGATTAACACATGACATAGACACGATCATGGCTATAGAATTATTTGTTCCAAGTCTAAGAATAGCTATCCAAGAAAGATGGGAGGGATGAGTAGCATAGACTAATTGCTTGCTTGAGTTAGAGCGATTTTTTGAAATATGATTACTAGCTACCCATGTGCTTATCTGTGAAAAAGTATGGCGGAAGACCTAGTTTGACAAACATGTCAAACAACAAGACTTTGAAAATGGCAACCTCATGCTATTGTACTCCATTAAGGAGCATAAGAAAAAAAATAAATTTAGGGGTTGAGGTTCATTCCGCGTACATGCCATTGGCAAAACTAGCAATGTTAAACTTGAGATGCTTGACAATGAAGGCTGAGGATTTTTTAATTGCAATTAAATCAAAAAATATTACCCCCCAACATACTCTCTGTACAAAGTCCCAATGGCACCATCATCCATTGCTATACGGCTAGTTAGAATCACCAAACTTGATCCTTGAGGATGAAAGCCCCATACTTGCAACTTATTTGAGTATCACCCTAACTCGAAAGACATCTCACCACATCACTATCCTAATCAATGAAGATATTGTGAGAGTGGAGTTTTGAGCTCGGGATGTGCCTAAAATTTTCCAAAAAATCTGGAATTTAGGGGAAAAATATTTAACATCGAAGGTGGTGGCTCCAGCTAGGACGATTTTAAGCACCAAGTGAAAGACGATTTTTAAAAGGCGTCCGAGTGACACTTGTGGATTTTTGATAAATTTTTTCGACTGCCGTGCGGTTTGTTAGGAGTTTCCAATCAATGCGAGATGCCAAGCCGGACGCCCAGGATTTTTCAGAGCTCGATTCGGATGCCCGACGAGGAAGGAGCCAAGAAACGGTCAAGATTCGAAGAGGTGGACTAGTTTTGGCCAAATTGGGTAGTGATCTTTGGGAGTTTGGGGCCCCAAATTTTATGCAACATCAAAAGTGAAATCGTGGAGAGAGAAGGAGAGGCATGGCGTGAAAAACGACGTGAGGCAGTAGGCGCAATTTTCGCTTCATGCCATGGATTTGGGATATGCTGGCTGTGAAGACCATATAGATCAGACATTGGGGCTTGATTTCTCCCTATGGGCTGATGCTATCACCGCCCTTTGCTCGAGCAATGGTGGTCTGAATGAAGAGAACTAGATTTAGTCTTTCTCTCTCCTCCCTCTCTCTCCCCTAAGGGGCTATTCTTGTGTGCAAGAGGAAAATGAAGAATGGTGAAGGAAAGATTGTCCGGTTGGGACCGAATTGCTTCCGGATCGATGTAGACATGAAGATTGCTGATTGTGAAGATGTTGGACATTGAATGTGGGCTGACCTGCAGTCCCGCAGCAAAACCGAGATCCCGAGACACAGAGCCTAAGCGGTAATTCAATTTTTATGAAGAAAAAATGAGTTTTTATGCTATTTGATTGATGAAACATTGTTGCCATGGACTGAATATGCATTATGATGTTGTTTGCTATGAGTTTCAACAGTTTATAATCAGAAAATCAGAAAATCATAAGTGATATGGCTGAAATTAATGTCATAAAACCCGAAAAAACATGCGTTTAAGGGGTAAAAATGGGGTTTTTGCAAAATAAATGGGAAATATAAGACATAATGCCTACAAAACCTGAAATTTTGCTGTCAAGGGACCTAAGGGCCACAGCCCATAATCTATCTTAATTTTTAGTCATTTTTTATTGAATAAAATAGAGAAAAAATACCAAAAAAGGGTGAAAATGGGTTTTGAATGGGAGAAAATTAGGAAATGGTAAAAGGAAAATTCCAAAAAATTACATGTGTGTTTGTGTAGCGTATAATAAAGGTAAAGCACGAGGTTAGCCTCGATTTACCCTCGTTTCTATGTTTTCGTTCGTGTTTATCACTTTCTTTGTAAGGAAATACACATAAAACGACACTTTCACCTATCAACGAATGCAAAACATTAAACGATAGGGAGAGAGGGGAGGTTGAGCATCAAAATATAAACTAAAATCTGGTTTATGTGTTGCATCATGCCTATAGGACGTTGTTTTAAAATAAATGGAAAGGCATCATGAGCGTAAGGCTCGGTGTCTTTTCTCTTCTCATCACATAAACGCTAGCATGGAAATCATGAAAAGAATGGTTTCGCACGATGCACAATGCTGATTTTCTTCTGTTTTTGCGCTAAACCGTTCACATTATGCACTATGCATAGTTCATGGTATCAACGGAAAAGCTCCTGGACTGCATAGCAATTGTTTTCTTAGGAATTTGACCCACGATTGAGAGCGTGAGATTATCCCTTGCCATAGGATAGAGGGTCGGTTTCCTAAGGGACTGTTAAGTAAGGATACATGGTATATCTCCTGGATTCGAAATGAAGAGTGGAGTTTGTTCGTTTGTTTTATATGTTGAGCAGCGCATCAAGGGGCCAATCCTTGCAATGTAGGAGAGCTGCAGTGGGGCCCCAATGTTTCTACCGAGAGGTTGCCTCCATGTATGTGATCGTGGCATTGCCAATGTGTATGGGTTATCCCTCCGAGGAGTTTTTAGAAAGGAAAACATTGGACTACAAAGCTATAAAAACTATAAACGCATAGATTAGGCTTTAGGGAAATTGGTCCTTTAGCATTAGATTGACGCTCCTAGTCCGCGAGGCCGTGAGGGTGTGTTTGTCTGTTATGAGCATGAGGTCCGGCTAGTGCCATAGCCAGTGCCGGTCCATTTCAGGTCCCATCATATTGTTTGTAACATCTTGACATATGATGATTGGATAGGAATCAGGCAATGTCCACTCACATCTATGATGGTAAAAGTAGATCCATATGGGAGACATCTTCATGCATTGTTAGGGAATTTTCAGATCACCTTAATCATCAAGATTGAGCCATCTTCTACGTGCTACCTTATAACTGTGGGCTAATGCTAAAGGAGTTGACAATGAGGTACTATTGGGATTCCCGTTTAAATGATTCACCAAGTGTATAGTCGACCACTTGAACTATGATGTATCCATTTGGAGCTACCCAATGTCAAGATTATCACAAATTTCAGCAAGGGTACTAATGCCTTAATGGAAAAGATAATACCATCGATGCTCCCCACACACCCCTATTTACCCCTTTGAAAGAATAATGATACTCTCCTCAATGAGTTGCTCAAGGCTCAGGTAACCTATGATAGGCTAGCCAATTAGATATATCCATCCAATAAGAACCATCAATGGTGCATATTGAGACTAAATAAGAAAATACAATGTGCCCACTTATACACTTGTCCTCATTAGCAGCACAAAACCAACCTCGAACCAAGTACTATCGTGATGTACACAATGGGCCCCAAATCTAACTTGGTGGGTTCTTGAAACCTTGCTTAAAGCATAAGGCTACTATGCTGGCAACAAGCTCACTTGGTTTCCGAAGCTCATGCATAGAACTACCATGATTCCCTCATACAAAAAATCATGGGACATCAAATCCCCACAACTAGGGAAAGAAGTGCCACAACCACCTTTACCCAATCACGGCCCTCAAGTTGATCCTATACAGAGCTTAACCTCTAAACCCTAGTAAAAACTAACTTGCAAAGAATTACAATCCAATGAGTTGTGAGAACCCCACCGAGTATCTATCCCCCAATTGTGAGAAAATGTCAAATACCATTATAATTGTACCTCAATCTCATTCACTAGACCAAAACCACTTAGTGAATAGTAGACCCCCACTTGTGCCTAAAAGCATCTTCAATTCAATGGCTATGATTAGTCAAAACCATTCATATTGCTTGATCAAATTAGCCACCACAAAGATCTAGAAGCCCCTCTCGGCCTTAGACCTTCTTATGAGAGACAGCCTCTCTTGGAACTAGCCACCAGTATGATTGCAGATACCAACGATGATATTGTCACATGTATTCAGTATCTCAATAACACCTTCACTATATTTGCCTATAGCTATAAACTTCTTGACTTAGGCCTCCTTGATGAAAACATTATAGATGATGTGAGGTCTCTACCATGCTCATAGCAAGAATATGAACTTAGCTTCACCAAGGCTACTTCAATTGTTGAGGAGCTTATTGCAACTCAAGTTTCATGAGAGCATGCCCTGAAAGGAAAATTAATACCATCCTTCAAATAAAGTTGTGTTAAGATCATGCCCGATGAACTAGCCAACCTTGATCATCTTGAACAGATCAACTTCTTGTTTTTGCAGCATTGGTTTACTTTATGAGCGCAATGGGAAAGAGAGGGATGTCAAATCATGACCAATGTAGAGCAACGTTGTGCCATTAAAACATTAGACTATGATCTTATCCATGTTGTCCCCACATCCTTTCGAGTACTTTCTCTCTTTTGTAAACACACATTAGAAGATAATGTAATGTTACATCTGTACATAAATAGAATCCATAGTGAAGAAGAGCTTCATATTGCTAGTTGAATTGGTTCAGGGGACCTCCTTATTGATGTTCTAACCTATATTATCCATATTGATATCCATCCACAGGGTATGGACCATTACAATGCCATGGAATACAATCTACTCTTTTATGAGTGGTGGTTGCAAACATAGTTGTTATAACATCTTGTGAAATCTTGGAAGTGTTATAGTCCATTGGGAAGAGGAGGGTTTGCATAAACTCAGTCTATAAATTGAACACTTTTTGAATCATTTTTTGACTTTTTTTATATGCAAAAATCTAATTGTGTGAGATGCAAAGCCTTAACGCAAAGATTTCAGATTTCTTTGTGTTTGCGTGAGGTGTGAAACTGTGGTTTTTCTTAACAAGTTGTACATATAGGTTCCATTCTTAATAAATTTAGTACTTCTTGAAAACTCACCACAAGATGTTGTTAGACCTTGAATATGGCAGGATATAGAGACAAGGCCACATGTGAAAGGATGACAAAGTCCTAGACACTATTTTTTGAAGAAGAATAGGCTAATTGTAAGCTAAGTATAGAAGTTAAAGGATATCACCACTTCGGTATAAATAGATCCACAACCTGAAAGAAGTGGCTACCAAAAATCTAGATGCCAAAGAACTAGTAGACCAATGTGAAATGCACAAGTTCATGGAGAAATTTGAAGGGAAGATAAATTACCAACAATGTACAAAATTTCTCACGACCTAGGATCTTGACAGACATAGTGGATTGGTTACATTGAGCAACAACCATGGATAAGAATGGGTGAAGATCTCTCTTAATCCAATGGTGGTGCACAAAGCTTTAGGCCCACTAGATAAGAAGGAGAAGCGACCAAAGAGAAATGTCTAGATAATGCTAGGGATGGGCAAGCAGAAGGTTTTCACCAATGATGGCTTTATCTTGGAGGAAATCTTGGATCCCTCAATTAAGATTCAGGCTAAATTTATACATGCCCTATTCTCTAGAAACATGTACAACTCCCTAATGAGTAGAATCCACATTGCAATGCTAGAAAGTGTGGCTACTCTAGCAATGGATAATAAAAATCTAAATGCCTACATCATAAAGACCATCCATGACGTGGCAAATGTATTGAGCTTTGGTACACAAGAGTTCAAGAAATCAAAACCTATATTGGTAGCAAGTAGAGAAGTAGAAAGGTAGCAACCAAGGCCACTCTAGTAGGATTTGGTGGGGTACTAATAGTCATTATACAAGAAGTCACCAAAGAATCACATCCAGGAGCAAAACCATCAGCACATCAACTACAAGGAATAGAAATGCAAGAGGTGTTATCCACTTGCACTGAAACTCTAGAACAACAAACCTCAAAGGTGCAAGAGGAAGAGGAAATTAGGAAATTGTAGTAAGAGGTAGAGAAGATTGCGAGAAGACTTATTGCCACATAAGAGAAGCTTAATGGATAATAAAAATCTCAATGCCTACATCATAAAGACAATCCATTATGCATTAAAGGTATTGAGATTTGGTTCACATGAGTTTGAGAAATCAGGACCTATATTTGTAGCAAGTAGAGAGGTAGAAAGGAGAAAGGCAACAACCAAATCCACTCTGGCAAGATTTTGTGGGTTACTAATAGCCATTATACAAGAAGTCACCAAAGAATCACATCCAAGAACCAAACTTTGAGCACAACTAAGAAGCAAGAGGAAGAGGAAATTAGAAGATTGTAGCAAGAGGTAGAGAAGATTGTGAGAAGACTTACTATCACAAGAGAGATGCTCCAAACCAAGAAAGCACTAACTAAAAGTGCTACAACTGAAGCCCCCATGACAAGCTTAGTTGGGGAATAGGAAGCAACTCAGCCTAGCTACATAACAGCTAATATTCACACTTAAGCCATGGTACTAGAGCAACCACCTGAGTTGAGGAGCAAGAGGTTCTAAGATCTACAATACAAGATGCTAGAAACCTAGTAGCACAACAATAGAAACCACAATGCATATCCATCAAAAGAAAAGAAGATGGAAATTTTGTCATCAGAGTGTCAACCAAATGAGAGAAGGGCATGATGGAGGAGGAGAAAGAACTCAAAAAAAGCAAAAGAATCCTTTAAGAGAGAGGAAGAGGAACAAGGCAAAAACAATAATAGGAGGAGTTAGAAAACTAGAGCAAGAAGACACGGCCTTAGTGATTAGAAGTTCAGTAGAGCAATCCTTAAGTGTTGAAGAGCTAGCTCTAATGAATGTCAACTTGGGAGGGTCTTTAGAGGTAGGCACAAGTGTAACAAGACCTACAGTTAGGCCACCAATCATTTTAGGCAAAGGTAAGGCTCCACTAGAAACATGTTCCCCTTCACTTGTAGCTAGGCCACCAATCACCTTAGGCAAAGTTAAGAATCCACTAGAAACATGTTCCCCTTCACTTATAGCTACAACACCAACCATCCTAGCCCCCACAATAGATGATTTGACTAGAAGTAGATAGAAAATTATGGTCTATTAGCTTTCTACATAGGTCACCCAAGCGAGATTAGAAGAAGCCATTGATTGCTATATAGGTCACTACTCTCTCACAAGCAAGGTCAGAAGAATCCATTGCTATTGGTATCAAAAAGTTGGCAATGCAGATGGGGAGTTTGCTCAAAATGTGCCTAAAATGCCAAGAATGGAAGGATCCTTAGCTTCTTTGCCCATGGGCTTAGGGAAGCCCATCACCAAGTTTTGAAGAGGCGTTAAAAGAGCTAGAAGAGCAAAGGAATCAGATAGATGAGAAGAGAAAGTCATCCTTGCAAGATTTAACTAAGGAAAAGAGAGCCCATGCTACTTATTGAAAATAGAAAACAATAGAGATCTTTGATATAAAGAGAGAACTGACTGCATTAAGGTAAGGTAATGACAAGAAAAAAGAATACTATGAAGAGTTGCATGAACAATGTGAAGTGGAAAGAGAAAATTGTGTGCAACTCGAAGGCCAGCATGCCCAAGTTATGAAAGACAAAGATAAGTTAGAAGAAAAACTAAAGGAGATGAAGTAGGTCCATGGATAATGAATAAGGGAGATGGAGGAGGCAAAGTGAGCCAAAGATGATGCCTATCAAAAGACCTAGCGACTAGTAGACTTGGAAAATGAGATAGAAAATCCGCACACATAACTATGCCCAACTCCAAAAGCAATTAGACCATGAAATACAACAAAGAAGTATCCTTGCCCAAACTTGGAAATAATAGCAAACCACACTAGAAATCCTTGCTAAATGGCAAAACAAAGGGCTAGAGATAGCAAAGGAAAGAATGAGTCAATGGGAAGAAAATAATATAGATGCATTGTAGAGCATGGCCACCCATTTACCACAAGCAGAATGTGAAAGAAACCTAGTAGTAGAAAGAGCTAGGGTAATAGAGATAGTAATGCAGGTTCAATAGCAAGGCTTCATCAACACATTACTTGAGGTGTGGCAACCATGTGAGGATGACACGATGGAAAACCTCAATAAGAACTGCAACTCACTAGGCAGGCACTCAAGTAGAGTCTAGAGATTACAATTTCCTAGTGAGAGTACAACATGATGAAGTTAAAATAGGTGTAGAGGCTTAGGGAAATGGGGCTATCCATAAAAGAACTAAAGATGATTGGAATAGCCATCATTGAAGAACTTGCCCAAACCATAGAAGCACTACCATCATCACCCCTTGCACTCGAAGCAGATTGGGAATAGGAAGAACATGAGCAATCAGCATCCCCACTGCTAGAAAACACCATAGAAATAGAAAGAACACTCACCCCCTCTAGGAAATTATATGGAAGACCTACAGAGAAAAAAAAAAGTGAAAAGAAGTAGAAGGAATTTCACTACTACCACTACTCCACCAGTGCTACATGTACCCTTTTTGCATAGAGGGGATGACTTATTGATCAACTAGAATGGATAACTTATCACTTGAGAACAATGGGAGACTCAAGGATTGCCTATGAAATTTTCTTTTAACTTTTTGCATGGGCTCAAAGAGATACTGTCTTTAACAGTTGTGTAGAAGGTAAGTCAAGTGTCATTAAGGCTAGAGAAAAGGTGGCTGGAGCAAAATATCAAAGACCCTAGATTGTGGCAATGTGACTAGTAGATTATTGGCATGACAAGGTGTTTAAGGTGCCATGGTTTGTAAAAGGTTACGAGACTCGACCTGCCTAGAGAACAAACATCTTGGATAGGAACATAAAAGCATGGGTGGCCTTTTGTAGCTCACTATCATTTGAAAGAGGGAACCCCACTTAGATGCCTTATCCTACGTGACATGGATGACCTTTTGTAGCTCACTATTCTTTGAAAGAGAGAACCCCACTTACGTGCCTTATCATAGGTGACATGGAGTTGACTACAACTCTACAATGCATGGTAGGCATGATTTCCCTTTGATATGCAATTCCAATGCAAAAAGGCTAGAAGACAACCTCAAGCTTCGAGACAAGGACTCGATCCATTCCTTCAAAGGATTCATAGAAAGCTTATCTTCCTACCTAGATCCCGCTTCTATTACAACATGCAGTTATTTAAGATTTCTTCTTCAACTGCTCAATCAAAAGAAGGTGGTGGAAGGGGAGGGTCTTCACTCATTGTTCTTTGATGTGAATGTAGGAATAGACATGTATGTCGTCATGGTGAGATTGGTCCTTCATGCTACACTACATACCATCATAGAGTTTTGAGCTCCTAGAAGACATGAACATCAACCAGCTCACCAATTGTAGCCACCCTTTTCTTCCAACAACACCCTTGGTAGCAAGATCTATAGTAAAGACTTATATCATGAGCAAAGTATGCCTAGAAAGACCATTGCAACCACTATCTTGACAACCACCCAGGGATTGTAGAGGGCCCTAATGAAGTCCTCATTTACTTGAACACATTTTTTTTCACCTAGAAAAGAGAGAGAGAAGAAATGAAAAGAAAAGAAAAAGTAGAGAAAAAGACTAAGAACCACACAGAGTCATACCACCTAGGGGATCATAGCCCCTAGCCCTTCCCCACTTCACTTAACTCAAGGTACATCAAGGGTAGGACATCTTGAGAACATCAGTAGACATGTCTCCCTGAATTTTGCACCACACTTTCCTCCTAATACTAATTGGATCCTTGAGTGTGAGACAACACTTCAAGCCTATTGTGGCTCAACACATCTCCTAGTTACACTAGCATAGGTAAAAAGTCACAGCACAGTGAGATAGACATCCCCCTAGGTAGTGCACACGCCCTTCTATGGTGAGAATACAATTTCAAGAGTAGTTTGATGAAACCAGTAACATCGGTGGTCCACATCATCTTGATCCTTTCCTCTTCTACCTCAATAGTGAGTCTATCCTTGAAGACTAATCCAAAGAAATTTTCATTCTTGCCATGCATTGGCTTAAAGCACAACGATACTTTTGGTACTCTCTACACCTCTAAACTGGCACATAGACTTTACATGGATCCCATCAAACCTTAGATAGCCAAGTGCCAAGAATAAAAGATTATTCTTATCATAGATTATCATAACCAAAAGTTCACTCATCATATTTTACTCATTTAAGTTCACTCTAACTAGAGTTCATACTCATCAAGTTTATTCATATCATCTTCACTCATATTAAGTTCATCCATATCTAGTTCACTCATGTTGAACATTCACTCTTATCTGGTTATCTTTCATATCAAGTTTACTCATCATGTGAAAGGTAGAGCCCTTCCAGGATGAAAGCAGCAAAAGAAAGAAAAAGCATGAAAGTAGCAAAGGAAAGAAAAAATGCAATAAATGTTTTTGAAGCACAAGTAGGTGTAGGAGCAAGAGTTGAAATTGAACTGAGTAACAAAACCCCGATGGGGAGGCCACACCTATTCCATTGCGGGTCATGACCCAATCCCAAACGAAGTAGGCCAGCATCTCTCTGCCAGGACCTAGCAATCTCGACGTGAGAGCGGAATTTAGATAGTCGTGCGGGTTGACACGAGCTACTGGCCAATGCGGGATGCTAAGCCGGACGCCCAGGATTTTTCAGAGTTCAATTCCGAGTCCGGACGGGGAAATGGCCAAGAATTGGTCAAGATTTGAAAGGGTGGCCACAACATGGACCAAAGGGGGGGTGCCCTTTGGGGGAATTTTAACCCCCCAACCAAAAGACATGCATTTTGAAGAATCGTGGAGAGAGAGAGATGAAGGAAACGTGAGGAAAATATGGCGCCGAAATTTGCGCTAGGAAGGGAGAGAGGCATCATGCCTGTTCAATACAACCCCCATCACTGATCATTGCCCTTGCTTCCCTCCTGGATGCTGACTCTATCGCCGCCCTTCGCCCGTCAAATGATGCTCTCTTTGAAGATATCTGATTTCAGTCTTTCTCTCTCCTCCCTCTCTCTCTTCTAAGGGGGAATTCATGTGGGAAGAAGAAGGAAGAAGAAAGAATGATGGAGGCTTGTCCGGCATGGATCGGATTGCTCCACGGGCTGGAAATGGTGATTTGTGATTGTGTTGGACATGAAGTGCTGCTGATTTTCAGATTTGCAGCCATGGACATGAAACCCGAAACACACAAATAAGCGGTAATTCAATCTTTTCAAAGGAAATTTGAGATTTCATGGCTTTTGATTGATAAAATGTTGTTCATGTGGGCTAAAAATTGTTTATGTTGTTGTTTTCCATGAGTACTTGCTGATCATAATCAGAAAATCAGAAAAATATGCATCTTGTGGCTCAAAATAATACACTAAAACACGTAAAATATGACAAATCAAGGGAAAATGATGTTTTTGGGCATAAAAATGGGAAAATGAATAGGAACACCAACTAAATTTTCAATTTTGCTGCAAGAAGGAACTAAGGGCCACAGCCCATAACCTATTTTGAATTTTCAGTAATAAAATAATGCAGAAAATAAGGGAAAATACAAGGAAAATAGAGAAAAATCGCTAAAAATAGGGGGAAAATGCATTTTGAGTGCGAAAAATTAATGAAAATTAAGAACAATGTTTGTGAATGTTTGTGGGGACTAAAGCATGAGGATTTGCCTCAGTTCAACCCCACCTTCTTGGTCTAGTGTGTTTTTCCCGCTTTTTACACATAAAATGATGGCAAAATGCCCTATAAATCCATACAACAATGCAACATTTGATCGATGGGAGGGTAGAGTGGTTAAAGTGTGTCTAAATGTGGAGTAAAATGATGAAAAGATTGCTGGATTTTGTTTGCATGCCATATAGATCGGTGAATAATTATAAAATAAGAGCCTAGTAGCATGAGGGTTTCCTCGGTGCTAGGTTTGTGCAACGCCGCATAAGAACGGTAGTTGAAAATCATTGAAAGGATGTTTTGCACATGTGCACAATATTGATTTTATAATTGTTTGAGCACTTGGAATCCACAATATGCATAAATCATGGAAATATTTAAAGGTATCAGAAATCCTGGATGCACGGCAATTGTTTTTATTAGGATCTTGACCTACGTTGAGTGAGAGACAGGACACCCTAAGCCATAGGCTAGTCGTGGGGTCTAGGGGAAAGAGAAGTAAGGACAATGGTACATTCCTATATATGATTAAATGGTACCTTGAGTGGATTTTGTGCGAAATCTTTATATGTTGAGCGACGCATTGAGGGGCCAATCCCCAAGGTGTAGGAGAGTCGCAGAGGGGTGGCGGCATTCAGCCGTTGGAGGACCCCCTATGTCTGTGCTTTGTGCCATTAGGCAATGTGTAAGGGACTCCCTCTGAGGAGTAGTGGGTGAGAGAAGAGTGGACTACAAACAATGTATTACAAACGCAATGTTTAGGAAGGCAGAGATTTTGATAGACGCTCCTGGCCGCGAGGCCGAGAGGTTGTCTTGTGCGTAGTGACGAGGCCCGGCTAGTGCATGAGCCAGTGCCGGCTCATTTTTAGGTCCATCAGTGGTGCATCTGTCGGGAGCCGCTTAAAAGTGGCGGTCCTCGAATCCTAATTGTCTAGGGACCAACTAGCAGTTTATGCCAAAGGATACTGTGATTGATCTGTTATTTATCGATAAGCATCGTCTAGCAGAAATCCAAAAGCAAGAGAGAGATGAAAGAGCTAGGCGACGTGCTGAAATTTTTAGGAGATATTCCCCTAAGCGTAGCAGTGCTGAACCCTTACGAGGGAGTGGATCTAATGGTCTTGGGGCCACAAGCAGTAAGTTAGGAGAAGGTGGAAGCTCTAGTGCTCCCCTTCCATCCATAAGCCAGTCTATATCAAGTGCGGGAGGTGTAACCCCACCGTCCCTTATTCCTAGTGCAAATCCAATCCTCGTCATAGCGCAGCCTATTGCAATTCCAGCAGGAATGACGGATTTGCCGGCTCTAGGTTACCCGCTACCCATTTTTAATGGGTTAGTTGAGGAAGATGCGGAACTCCACATTAGGGAGTTTCAAAAGCTGATGTTTAACTGTCGCATTCAAGAAGAAGGACATTTAATGATGTTCTTCAATATGACTCTCAAAGGAAGAGCTGCCATATGGTATCATGGTTTAGAAGCCGGAACCATATTGAATATTGATGCATTTTATGGAGCTTTTCGAAGGGAGTTTGCCCCTGAAAGGGGTGGACAATATTGGTTGCATGTACTCAACGTGACCTGCCAAGAACCACATGAGGATATTCGTGCTTATGCGAAGAAAATAAAAGAGGTTTTTCGTAAGTTGGACACCTCTATTCCTATCCCCGCAGCTGCCCAATTGCAATATTTCCTACATGGTTTGGACTTTAATATCCAATTGTAGTTGAGTAGTGTCCCCTTGGGGGATATAGATACTGCCATTACACGAGCACAAGAGGTGGAATCCCGACTACAAGTAGCCTATGCTTCTCGAGGCAATTCGAATATGGGTTTAGTATTGGGAAACAATATGGCAATGGCCAATGGCAGTAGTGGCCAAGGGATAGCGATGGCTAACCCTAATGGGAGAGGGAACATGATGCAGAATGTCCCTTTATTACCAGCTCCCCCTAGCATGTTGATGCCTACGGGCAGTCAAATGACTCCAAGTGGTGGAGGCCAGGCGGTCAATTCTAATACCATGCCTGTGGCTCAACAACCAGTGCCTAATCGAATTGTTAGGCCTATGGAACAACATGGTAATGACCAAGGCTATGAGTCGAGCGCTTCCAATGTTCTTGGCGAGGTTAAGGACATGATGAAGCATTATACCGACATGATCACGGAGCAATATCGGCAAATAGCCGTTGATGTCAACTTCCTTAAAAAACAACAAAATTTGATAGGAAGTAGATACCCAGAGGAGGGTGCACCTTCGAGGTTTAGTTGCAAATGGTGTGGTGGGCAAGACTATCCAAGAAATTGCCCAAATGTTAAGTGCGACATCTGTGGAAAATCCGGTCATTTAGCAGCTACTTGCTGGAGTAAGATCAGTTCCCTCCAGCGAGGTAGTCGGCAAACCAGGGCCTGTTAATCATCGTGCGCAAGGAAATGATTCCCAGCGAGAAGATGGGCCTAAACAAATACTTCAACGACCAAAGACTACAGTGGAGGAGCTACCAAGTGGTAGTGGGGTTAGTTTGATTGAGGCTGTACGCGTTAATGATGCTGAAACCTCTAATTTGCGAGTTGTTCTTACAAGAGGTCAAAAGGGTAGAGAAGCCGACAAGGATAAGCCTGTCGACGGAAACCCTAAACAAGGCGACAAAGGAACGCAAGTTTTGGATCCTGCCCTGGAAGGGGGACTTTTGAAGCCCGTGGAAAGTAAAGCCAATAAGGAACCACCAAAGAAGAAGGTGAAAGTTAAGAAAGAGGCAATAAAGCCGGTTCAACGGCCTAAAGAGCGGATGGTTTGGCGTGAAAAGCGAGCTCTATTGAACTATCATGAATTTGATTTGGCGAGCTCTCTTTGCGAAGTCAAGCCGGATGTGAATCTCTTACAGCTTATTAAGCTTTCCCCAGGAGTACGCAAGGAATTTAGAAAGATCCTACGTACCGGGTATATCGTAGAACCTTTGGGTATTGCGCGAGTTGGTGATGACTAGTTCGAGCATGCTGAGAAGCATTGCCCAAGGGTTGCAGCCTATGTCGATGGGATATTAGTAGATTATGCCATTGTTGACACGGGATCATCTGTTAACATTATGAGTTCTGAACTGATGGAAAGGTTGGGTCTTGCGATCCAGAAAGATACCTCCACAATTCTCAGAATGGCAGATGATAGTTTGAGACAGCCGGAAGGCTGCATTACTAAGGTCCATGTCACTGTTGCAAATGTAGAATGCCTATTGGACTTTAGGGTGATTCGTTTTGCAGGCCGTCCAAGTCGGTCAACTAATATTCGGCAGAGGTGCCCAGCGTGTGGTGGTTGATGCTTATCCTAAGTTCCCGCAGAGTGAGAGAGCTCCTCTATCTTCTATAGAATTGAAGACATTAGAGGATTTATCTGCCAGTGAGACATCATCGAGTGATGAGTCCAAAGAGGGATCCACCACGAAAGACATCTATCAGATCACTTTGAACGAGCCGATAGAGGGCCAAGATCGTATAAGAGATGCAGATGTTATCGAGCTAGACCTTGGTACGCCTGATGATTCACGACCAATCAAATTAGGTTCTATGCTCAACACAGCAGAAAGGGAGGACTATGTGGCCTTGATCCAGGAATTCCGTGATATCTTTGCCTGGAGTTATGATGAGTTGAGGGGCATTCCTCCTAGTCTTGCTGTCCATACAATTCCGTTGAAAGAGGGCAGTCGTCCTGTACGACAGAAAGTAAGGCGTATGCCTTTCGAACTGAGGGACGGGCTGTTTGAAGAGTTACAGAAGCTTCGAAAAGCGGGTTTGATTTTTCCTGTGCAACACACGGAATGGTGTTTGCCGGTTGTGATCAGAAAGAAGAAAAATAATCAAATTCGATTATGTGTAGACTTTAGAGAGCTGAATAAGCAGACAGTTAAGGACTACTACCCATTGCCATTTATTGACCAGATTTTGGATCAATTAGCGGGTAGGGAGATATATTCGTTTATGGATTGCTTTGCATGATATAACCAGATGGCAATTGCAGAAGAAGACAAGTTGAAAACAACTTTTATTACTGTATTTGGTACTTTTGCGTACCATGTGATGGCCTTTGGTTTATGCAATGCGCCTGGTTCGTGGCAACGAACAACAGATAAGACATTCGGTGACATATCCCCTGAAGAGTTGAAGGTGTTTATTGATGACTTAGGGGCCGCCACCGTGAGAGAAAGGCAATTGATCATTTTAAGAAAATGCTTTGAGCGCTGTAGAAAATTTTGCATCGCTCTAAACCCATAGAAGTGTGTTTTTGGAGTACCTTATGGGCTATTGCTGGGTCATGTGGTCAGTTCGGTAGGAATTGCGACAGACCCCGAGAAGGTCAAAGTTATAGTTGCCATGGGTCCACCACGCACTCCGAAAGAAGTTCATAGCTTTCTGTCTTCGGTTGGTTATTACCGTAGATTCATAAACGCCTTGGCAGAAAGAACATTGCCGCTTACAAATTTATTGTCCTTTACCTATTTGTTTGAATGGGGTGACCCTTGTAAGGTAGCATTCGAGGATGTGAAACAAGAGCTAGCAAGAGCGCCCGTTTTAAAAGCACCTAAAAGAGATGAGGTGTTCTATATATTCTCAACAGCCACCATGTATAGTATCAGCTCTGCTGTTTAGCCCAAATTTGGGAAGAGAAGTGGTACCACCCGATTGCTTTTGCTAGCCAGAAGCTGGGGGTATCCGAAATCAATTATACTTGCATGGAGAAATTGTGTCTACCGATGGTCTTTGGGACCAAGAAATTTAGGCATTATATTCTCTATGAGAAAGTCGTGCTTTATACGAAGGCGGAGGGACTTCGACTATTGATGAATAAGCTACAACCGCCTGATCGTCTAGCAAAGTGGTTGATCACTTTGCAGGAATTCGATTATGAAATCCGTAGTAAGCCACCAAGGTTGCAAGGCATCGTGGAATGTCTAGTGGACTTTGGGGAGCCGAAAGAATCTGTGGTTGAAGGTAGTGACATGGAGTTGTTATTTAAAATAGATACGGCATCTATTCCCTCCTGGTATGCTGCAATAACGCATTATTTATCAACGGGAGAGGTGGGATCCGAATTATCTAAAGCTGAGAGAAGGAAAATTAAGCAGCAAGCGTTAAAGTTTGCCTTGATCGCAGGTACATTATATCGACAAGGGGTTGATGACATCTATTGCCGATGTGTGATGCCTGACGAGGTGCCATTCATTTTGGAAGAGTGCCATGATTCTGCTTGCGGTGGCCATTTTGCTGGACGGCTTACAGCACAAAAGGCTTTAAGAGCAGGTTATTGGTGGCCTGCCATCTTCCAGGATGCATTTGCGTATGTTAAGAGATGCGATATTTGTCAACGACATGATAGTCGAGAGAATAGGAAAAGACCACTCACCCCTATTATGGCGATACTTCCATTTGAGAAGTGGGGAATAGACTTTGTGGGTCCTATTACTCCGTCGTCGACTGTGCAAAAGAGGTACATCATTGTAGCAACTGACTACTTCACAAAGTGGTTAGAAGCACGTGCAACAAGGAAAGATGATGCTAAAGAAACTGGTAGTTTCCTTTTAGAGCAGATAATATGCCGTTTTGGTCCGTCGAAAGAATTAATATCGGACCGCGGAACCCATTTCCTGAATAAGGTGATTAAAGGTTTGACAGAGATGTGGCAAATCAAGCATAACAAGACAACCCCATATAACCCGCAAGCCAATGGGCAAGTTGAAAGCACCAACAAGCAGCTTGTGGGCATTCTGTCCAAAATTGTGTCGGAAAAGAAACGGGATTGGGATAAAAAGTTATGCGTGGCAGTGTGGGCCTATAATACGACCTTCAAACGAGCCACTGGCCATACCCCGTTCAAGTTAGTATATGGGGAGGAGTGTGTCTTGCCTTTAGAGATTGAGCTGCCGACTATTCGGTTTGCCATCAATCATTCTTTGAGGGATGAAGACGCACTTTTTGAGCGCTTGACGACACTGGCACATTTAGATGAGCTTAAGCTACAGAGCTTATTGCACCAAGAAGTGGCGAAGCGCCGAATGAAGCTGCTATACGACCTCAAAGCCAAGAAATACACCTTCAAGAAAGGACAGCTTGTTCTGTATTATGACGCACGACGTGAATTATTTCCAGGCAAGCTAGAGCCCAAATGGGACGGGCCCTACAGGATCGTTAGAATAGGAAAGAATAAATCTACAGTCTTGGTATCTGACCTTGAGGGGGTAGAATTTAAAAATAAGGTTAATCTTAATAAGATTAAACCTTATTATTTCTGATTGCACTAATACTATGACTGCCTTGCAGGTCTAGGCGAGATCGATCAAATATCTGCAAGGAAATTGTGATAGAGGTTGATGGGTCATCTGATCCCTTATTTAGAACACCCGTATTTAGAACAGAGGTATCATCAGGGAAAGCTCATTTGGTGGAGCAAAGGATATAAGGTGATTGAGCAAGAAGGCGGAAGATTTATTTGGGAGATCAAGGTCTTCTACCATCATTGCCTACAAATTTTGACGAGCATCCCTGTTGAATTCGATGATGATGGAGGAATGGAGCCTACAGTCCACCCGTTGAATATGCTGAATTTCGATTACCATAATTACGAGTAGAGTTCAGGATGGCGGGATATGTAAACCCTTTATGGACGTACACCTTGTACTTTGATGGGGCGTCCAGGGGTGCATGCAAAAAGGAAGTGTAGGAGTCGTCATCCGAGACCCCCGATGACGCATTGTCATGAAGTTAACTGCTTATCTCGGGGTGAATTTTACAATATGGCAGAATACAAAGCCCTAATTATGGGTTTGAATATTGCAAAGAAGGGTGGTATCCACCAGTTATTGGTGAAAGGGGACTCTCAATTGGTTTTAAATCAACTCAATGGGACGTACATGGTGCAAAACCCCATCCTTGCATGTACCATCATACTGCCATAGCCCTGCTAGACAAATTTGATAGAGTGTCTTTTCAGCTAATTCCACGAAATTGGAATCAGTTTGCCGATTCATTGGCTAATTTTGCGTATGAAGAAGACCTATTCTTTAATTGTGGCCCTTGTCCCGATATATCTATTGATGGTGAGACAGGACCTGGTCGTTTGTGGGGTATGCTTTCTGAACATGCCCTCTTTGGCAGACAATGGTTGATTTGGGTGATGCAGAGGGTAAGCGAGACTCATCTGCCTTTATTATCTTGGACCCACAGACTGATTAGACGACATGTGATGCGAACACCTCTTGCAATATACGCAGGAGGGATGGGTCATAATTTAATGCACCTAGTTTAGGGCTACGAGCCTTTGTTCCCCTGGGAATGGTATGCTTTGATATCCATCATAGTTGTTTCCAGGAGGATGTTATGAGTAGAAGTGTTTGATTTCCTTAGGCCAAGAGGGCCATTTTCCTGTCTAGTGCAGGTGTGTTTAATCGGGTTTTTGTTTTAAGTGTTGTGCTGGACAGGTTTCGTGTTCGTGAATGTTGGTGGAGCCTGGAGGAGCCTTTGCTGCGATGGAAGCTTCTTGTGGCTAATCCAGGTGATATCTCTCCTTTACGAGTATCTTTCTTTCTTGTTATATGTGTCTTTGTGCTTGTCGAGGGGATATATTTTTGTTGGGGACCGGCAACCAAGGCATGAAGTCCCAGGTTCAGGCTAAGTATGTTTGAGGGAGGTCGGAGTAGTCACTGCCTCCTGTAAAGACATTGTCAGGCATTGAAAGACCTGTTTTAGAAGGAAGTCCAGTGGCCCTGTTCTGCTAGCCTACTAGGTAGCCGTTCTAGGAGTTCTTGTTAGTAGTGAGGCAGTTAGAGAAGCCTGCCCAAAAGATAATAATAATGATGCCAAGAAACCCTGAACATCCTAAAAGATGAATATAAATACGAAGGTGTGTAAAAAGGGGTTTTAACCCCTATCAAAGAAAAGAAAAGAAATGAAAATGTATAAGCAGTTGATCATTGCCTTGCGAAGGCCTGGTAGGTTCCTGGGGACGAGTCAGACCCGGGGCCGATACCTTGTCTTCCTAGGGGTGGCTTCTTGCTAAAAATAATACCAAAACAAGGAAGGTTGGAGCGAAAATAAAAGTGAGCGTTAGAAAAGGATTAAGTGTCGCCTTGCGAGGGCTTGGTAGGTTCTTGGGTGCCGAGACAGGTCCTGAGACCGATGCCATGTTCTCCTTGGGTCACTACGCTCAGCTCCTTCCTTTTTACATACCCAAGTATGTTCATCCAATACAAACCCTAAAAGAAGACATGTACTGAAAGAAAATACTCTTTGATCAGGCTATAGGAGTCCTCGCCTTGTAGCAACTCCTAGTTGTGTTGTCTTTAGTTGGTAAGTAGTTCAAACTACCACTTAGGGCAACCTCTTTGATAGGTTTTTTTTAGTTTGGCTGTGTTGGAGCAGCTGGTTAGTGACTCACTTCGGATCTTCTATTAGATGATGCTAGGCCTACTTCTTGTGGATGTCATGCCTTGGTTCTGTCCAGGGGTAGGGGGAGCATTGTGCTGAGTTTTATTATATATTTGTTTTGTATTAGTTTGATGCTTCTTTGGTTGTTTATGTGCAGATATGTTCGTGGATTCGACAGGCTGAGTCACCCTATCCCGTGGTCGCCAATGAGAGCGAAATTTAGACAGTCGTGCGGGTTGACACGAGCTATTGGCCAATGCGGGATGCTAAGCCCGATGCCAGGATTTTTCAGAGTTCAATTCCGAGTCTGGACAGGGAAATGGCCAAGAATTGGTCAAGATTTGAAAGGGTGGCCACAACATGGACCAAAGGGGGGGTGCCCTTTGGGGGAATTTTAACCCCCCAACCAAAAGACATGCATTTTGAAGAATTGTGGAGAGAGAGAGAGATGAAGGAAATGTGAGGAAAACATGGCGCCGAAATTTGCGCTAGGAAGGGAGAGAGGCATCATGCCTGTTCAATACAACCCCCATCACTGATCATTGCCCTTGCTTCCCTCCTGGATGCTGAATCTATCGCCGCCCTTCACCCGTCAAATGATGCTCTCTTTGAAGATCTCTGATTTCAGTCTTTCTCTCTCCTCCCTCTCTCTCTTCTAAGGGGGAATTCATGTGGGAAGAAGAAGGAAGAAGAAAGAATGATGGAGGCTTGTCCGGCATGGATCGGATTGCTCCACGGGCTGGAAATGGTGATTTGTGATTGTGCTGGATATGAAGTGTTGCTGATTTTCAGATTTGCAGCCATGGACATGAAACCCGAAACATGCAAATAAGCGGTAATTCAATCTTTTCAAAGGAAATTTGAGATTTCATGGCTTTTGATTGATAAAATGTTGTTCATGTGGGCTAAAAATTGTTTATGTTGCTGTTTTCCATGAGTACTTGCTGATCATAATCAGAAAATCAGAAAAATATGCATCTTATGGCTCAAAATAATACACTAAAACACGTAAAATATGGAAAATCAAGGGACATGATGTTTTTGGGCATAAAAATGGGAAAATGAATAGGAACACCAACTAAATTTTCAATTTTGCTGCAAGAAGGAACTAAGGGCCACAGCCCATAACCTATTTTGAATTTTCAGTAATAAAATAATGCAAAAAATAAGGAAAAATACAAGGAAAATAGAGAAAAATCACTAAAAATAGGGGAAAAATGCATTTTGGGTGCGGAAAATTAATGAAAATTAAGAACAATGTTTGTGAATGTTTGTGGGGACTGAAGCATGAGGATTTGCCTTAGTTCAACCCCACCTTCTTATTCTAGTGTGTTTTTTCCGCTTTTTACACATAAAATGATGGCAAAATGCCCTATAAATCCATACAACAATGCAACATTTGATCGATGGGAGGATAGAGTGGTTAAAGTGTGTCTAAATGTGGAGTAAAATGATGAAAAGATTGCTGGATTTTGTTTGCATGCCATATAGGTCGGTGAATAATTATAAAATAAGAGCCTAGTAGCACGAGGGTTTCCTCGGTGCTAGGTTTGTGCAACGCCGCATAAGAACGGTAGTTGAAAATCATTGAAAGGATGTTTTGCACATGTGCACAATATTGATTTTATAATTGTTTGAGCACTTGGCATCCACAATATGCATAAATCATGGAAATATTTAATGGTATCAGAAATCATGGATGAACGGCAATTGTTTTCATTAGGATCTTGACCTACGTTGAGTGAGAGACAGGACACCCTAAGCCATAGGCTAGTCGTGGGGTCTAGGGGAAAGAGAAGTAAGGACAATGGTACATTCCTATATATGATTAAATGGTACCTTGAGTGGATTTTGTGCGAAATGTTTATATGTTGAGCGACGCATCGAGGGGCAAATCCCCAAGGTGTAGGAGAGTCGCAGAGGGGTGGCGGCATTCAGCCATTGGAGGACCCCCTATGTCTGTGCTTCGTGCCATTAGGCAATGTGTAAGGGACTCCCTCTGAGGAGTAGTGGGTGAGAGAAGAGTGGACTACAAACAACGTATTACAAACGCAATGTTTAGGAAGGCAGAGATTTTGATAGACGCTCCTGGCCGCGAGGCCGAGAGGTTGTCTTGTGCGTAGTGACGAGGCCCGGCTAGTGCATGAGCCAGTGCCGGCCCGTTTTTAGGTCCATCACGAGGCAACCTCAATAGGGAAGAAAAGCCGCAGGCGGAAGAAGAAGAGATCGGAAGCTAAAGTCGCACTAAAAACCGACAGTGCTACGACTTTGCCTACGGGAAAGAAGGTTTCAGACGCAGAGGCAGAGACTTCAGCCCCTAAGACGGTCGAAAAGGGAAGCGCTAAGGTAGGGGAATACCCGCATCCGAAGCGATAGTTAGAGGCCATAGAAAAGGTGAAGGAAAGGGTGAAGGAGGCTCAACAGCACCTCAAAGACGCTAAGCCCATCATAGAGGACGAGATCAATGACCTCTCCAGTGTAAGCACGCCGATATCACCACCTCAACCTAAGTCGACAGAAGAAACCGCACCACAAGCAGTGCCGCTGAGACCAAGCCTAGACGCAACAGAGCCGCAGATCAGCCGCGGCCATTGGCCCGGACAATCTAGGTTAGGGGAAGGACGAGTATCTAACGATCTCATGACCACGCTAGTGACCACCCGTGTAACACTTAGCCTGGGAGATCTGCTTAAGCAGCATCCTACCCTATGGCAAGATCTTAAGTAGTGGGTCGAAGGATCACAAGAGCAGGTCACGGCAGACCCTCAAAACCATGATGCAGAAACACAATTGCCAAGTTTGACGCTACACTCTATGCCTAAATCCTTGCATGTCAACACCTTTTGGGAAGGCTCTGAGATGCACGCGGTCTTGCCCGGTCCTAGCCCTGGGTGACACAATAAGAAAGGGAATCGTAGACACAGGAGTTGGGGTTAGTGTGCTTAGCCACGCAGTGCTTCAGACTTGGGGAAACCCGCGTGTCGAAGCTGCTAGGTCTAATGTCACACTAGCAAACGGTATGAGAGTGAAGCCATTCGGGGTACTGAAGAATTGGCCAGTGAAGATCGTAGGTGTCCAGTTCTCTGTCAACTTTATAGTCATGAAGGGAGTGGACTATGATGTCCTATTAGGCCGACCCTGGATGCGCAACGCTAGATTCATCGAAGATTGGGGTAACGGCTTGATCTTCCTTGGCAATAGAACGGACACCGTAAGAATAGAGATGGACACTTGGAAGACCTCACCAGTCGACCTAGACGCCATCTCTGCTATGCTCAAGGGGAACACTCAGGTCAAGAAGCCCTATGGGTCCTTGACCAAGTATATCCCATGCCCAGAGGATTGTTGAGTGTTGAAATGACTTGTTTTTTGGCTGATTTTTGTTGTTTTTGAGAGCTGAATGGTTGATTTTATGAGATGATTGATTGATTTAGAAGTGGTTTGAGAGTGTTTTAGATGATATTGATTGTGTTTTGGAAGTTCATGATGTTTGTTGATGGTTCTGTGATGTTCTAATAGGTTCTGATAGGTTCTATATACCTTCTGTTTTGTTCTGTTTTGGTCTGTTTTGTTCTGATTGTCTTCTGTAAGGAGGGAAGGAGTATTGATTGATGAAGAATGAGATATGGTGAAAGTTTATTGAATGGTTTTTGAGAGTTTGAAATGGTTTGAGAATGAGTTATGAGGTTTTGATGACCTTCTGTAACCTTCTGTAGGTCTTCTGTAGAGCTTCTGCTTCTGTTCTGTCTCTGTTCTGTTCTGTACTGTAGTTGTTCTGGTACTGTTCTGTAGATTGTTCTGTATGCTTCTGTAAGTGTTCTGTGGAATGTATGTGTGACTTTGGGAAAGTTTTCTAGCCTTGGAAAGAGGTGAATACAAGTGCAAAAGAGCTGAAAGAAGTGGAAGAAGTAGCTGCTGAAGACTCAAGTGAAGACTAGAGTGAAGTGACAGTAGTGAGCTGTGAAGAGACACTGTAGTGGCTCTGGTGACCCTTCATATCAGACATACCTCTTGGTAGGGGTATCCACGACCTAAGAGGGATTATTGAGAGTGATTTTGAGAGATTGTAGTGAGGATATGATGTATTATTGATGGAGAGAGAGAGAGAGAGTCAGAGATAGCCAATTTTACTCAAACAGAGTGATTGTATATGAGAGATTGAGAGAGAAGACTATGAAGATATTGAAGATGAATACTATGTGATGTATTTCCATTCAAAGATGGTGTACTTCTTTGCTTTCTTTGTTCTATTGATGGATTTTGTGAAGATATTGAAGAATATGGTTGATTCTATTAAAAACCGTGGGAGGTCTACATGATGCTGCATGAAGATTTGTTGTGCCTGGTGTTCTTTTCTTCATTGTGATCATATGAAACATGATAAACAAGCTTGTTGATGTTACAAGATAGATTTTCTTGCAAGAGAATTCCCTTTTCCTTGGTGTTCCTCTCGGGGCCCCATGTTTTTGGTGCGCAGCCGGGGGAAACTTGCCATCAACAAGCACCAAAAGAAGCTGAAAATGAAGGAAATGGCATTGCCAAGAAGAGAAGAATTCAATGGATGTTTGTAAAATTCCTTCTTCCACTGAAGAGTTGGAATTTCTCATAATCAAAGCCACTTTCCACAAGAAGTTCATCCCCCAATGGCGAAAACACATCACCATCATGATGCATGCTCTATGTGGTGGACAGTTTCCTCTTCCTATTGAAGCAGCAGAAACTTGCATCTTGGTGGCAAACTGTTTGGGAACAAACTGAAGAGTAGAAACAGAGAGAATGACCATCCATGGAAGATTTGGCATTCATTGAGAAGTTTCCAGACAACATCAAGTGGGAGATTGTGAAGAAGCTTCAGGAGTCTTGGTCTGTAGAGGTTCACAAAGACAAGAAGGAAAAGAGTTGGAATTTGTTCGTGGACGCTCAACAGCAAGATACATGGGATGCTTGGTGTACTGATAATCTTCTGTTTGTTCAATTAGCAACCCACTGGAAGTTGGTAGACAGAGTGTTTTTCACAACATACACTGTTGAAACCATCAGAAGTT
Source organism: Lygodium microphyllum (assembly GCF_053477565.2). NCBI lineage: Eukaryota > Viridiplantae > Streptophyta > Polypodiopsida > Schizaeales > Lygodiaceae > Lygodium > Lygodium microphyllum. Next base: position 2,503,262 of record NC_141146.1, on the reverse strand, counting down.
GGCATTACTATGATGATGGCACCACCACAATGCTCAGACGTATGCATTTTGACACCTTCAGAACCGAATACCTTCCTTTGTGCAGTGGCATGAAAGCAAAATTCAAGGATGTTGAAAAGAAAGAAGTAGAAGAAATGTTGGCAAGAGAGTCCTCCAGAGACTGAAGCCTTCTGTTAACCCTCTGTGGAGCACTAACAACATAGTGGAGCCAACCCCCTGATGAATGACGCAATAAAAAGGCAAGCGTTAGAACGAGTCCAGAGGTACGTGAGAAGAGAGAAAGCAAGAATCAGAGCCGAGAGCCAGCTCGCAGCAGAAGCCGCCTTTGATGCCCTTGCGGAACTCTTTACAGAAGTCCCAATGGCACATCAAGCCCTTCCTCCTCCTGCTGGAGGTCCACTTCCAAGCCAGATCCATCCTGGAAATATTGATGATAGGCCAGCGAATGTAGTCCCATTGCCAGTTTTTAAGGAAGAGTACAATGAAGACCCCGATCTTCATGTAGCAGAGTTTATGGTAGCGTGTGTGGCTAACAATGCCAGAACCCCTGAGCATTGGTTAGCGATATTCCCCGCCACTTTCAAGGGCGCGGCGTTTCAGTGGTATGAGAGACAAGTAGCAGGAACTTTTGGCACATGGGACGACCTGAAGTTGGCCTTCCTCACTAAATTCAGGAGTGAAGGTTTTGAAGAGCGGATGAGAGAGGAATTTATGAACCTAAGTCAGTCCTCTGGAGAAAGAGTAGAAGCCTATGTCTCACGAATGGAATCCATCCTGAAGAGATGGACTAACCATAATCTAGATGATGGCATTCAGAAGGGGGTGTTTCTCAGAGGATTACAACCAGAAGTCCGTAAGTTTGTGGAGCTGCAAAGACCAGCCACACTGCAAGCTGCAACAGAAGGTGCAAGACTGTACGATGAAGTGGAAGCTCGATTAGCAATGAATTCGGGAAGAGGAGTCCTACCTCCTCTGATGCCAGGAATGATGTATCCACCAAATGCAGTTCCCGGGACTGTTCCCTATCCCTACCAACAGATGCCCCCGGTATCACAGTACAGTGCACCAAATCCACAGTGGCCACAATCCATGCCTCAAATGATGGCTCAACCACAACAACAATGGTCCCAATCAATTTCCTCAATGCCAAATCAGCAGCAACAGTGGAATCCTACCAACTGGAGTCAACAGCCAACAGTTCAAACAGGAGCTCTGAATCAGAACCAGAACAGAGACCCCTCTGTACCAGCCCAACCCGTTTATGCAGTGATTACAGAGACTCCTCAAAACCCTCCTGCCAGTACGTCAGGAGGAGAAAGCTTGAAGGATTGTTAATCTAACTCAGTTGCAAACATCAAAAAGGAGTTGATGGATGTGATCACAGAGCAACTACAGACGTTGAAAGTGAATACCGCTAGCATATCCAACGTTGCAGGAGCAGGAAGAGATGTGATGCGGTCAAATACTTGGTGTGGTAAGTGTCATCAAGCAGGCCATTTAGCCACTGAATGTACACGAAAACCAACCATCCCTGGAGCCTTCTGTTCCTACTGTTTGCGGAAGAACCATACAGAGGACATTTGCTCTCTGAAGGAGATGCATGATAGGAGAAGGAAGGAAGAAAACGCAAGATTCAACCTGCTGGAATCCAAAATGACAACACAAGATATTGGACCCAAGCCTAGAGAGTTTGGTCCTAATTTCGGACCCAGAAGATTTCCCTCTCAAAGTTACAGAGGAAGACAGTCTGGCGGTGGTCAGAGATCAGAAGTGGAATGTTACAGATGCGGAGAAAAGGGACACATCTCACCGAATTGTCCAAATCCTCGAAGGTCATTGGATTACAAGCCCTTATGCAGTAGATGCAAAGGAGAAGGCCACACTGCAAAAGACTGTCCAAGCCCAGCCCCAGTGAAAAACAGTGCTACTGATAGTCCAGCCAAGGCCCAAGAGCCTACCTCCAATTTAGTGGAATTGGAAGTTGCTGCCATCACGCGTGCAAAGCAGAAGGAACCATCGATCCATAAAGGAAATAACCCTCCTGCCAGAACAGTGAAGTTCAATCTTCCACCAGAAGAACAGAGCCTAACAGTGCCATACAGAGCCCTACAGTGCCACAGAGAGTTACAGAGATAGTTACAGAGACAGGACCAGAGGTCCAGGATACAGAAGAGGAGGAAGTGCCACAAGTGGCAGAAGAAGTTCCTGTAATTCCTCTGTTGGAAGAAAGAGGGAAAATGAAAATGGGTGTTGCCCCATTCCCTAATCGGTTAGAGAAGCCAGTGGATCCTATTAAGGAATACGATCTGGTCAGAGATCTAGATACCTTTAGACCAAACCTCACATTTCGACAATTATTGATGTAGTCCCCCAGTTGCCGGAAAATATTCAAAAGTATACTGACAAAAAGACGTGGTTTAAGGATTGCTCCCTCAACAGCAACAAAGCCCAACAAGGCTCCAGAGCCTGTAAAAGAAGTGGATGTAGCTAATGCTTTCCTAGATCCAGGTACTCCAGAGACTGGTGTGTGGATAGAAGGCTGCTTCATTGCAAACGCACTGATTGATGGTGGTTCATCAGTAAACATTATGACGGATGTGACAATGAAGGATCTAGGCCTACAAGGTGTGCAACCCACCCAATGGCTCATCAGACTGGCGGATCAGAGCAGAATCAAGCCTTTGGGCATTCTCCCATATGTGAAGACTACAGTGGCTGGAAAAGATTATTGGCTGACCTATTTGGTGGTGAAGCCAAACTCTTATGGTACATCCTATCCTCTGTTACTGGGTAGACCATGGCTTTTTGAAGCCAGAGCAAGGACGGATTGGTTTAAAGGAACTTTGACCTTGGGTAGAGGACCCAACAAAGTGGTGCTGAAACTGTATGGTTCTCAAAAAGGACATGGATCCACCTCCTTGGAATTATCTTCTGATTCCCCTAATGAGGCTACAGATGGAACGACAGGAGACGAAGATGCTGTCAAACAGATCCTTCCCAAGAAAACAGTGGCACATTCCTTAACAGTGGATACTGTAAGCCGACTTCCAAAAGATGCAAAGCCATTATCAATGGGTGAATACTTCCTGCCTGAAGCAGGCATTGTCAAGATTGTGGGAGAGAAGGAAGAAGTCTCGCTTGAAGCTTTCTTGCTTGCACAATGGGGGAAGACACACAAGGGTGGAGGCTGAAAACAGTTTTCCTCTTCTTAGTTGTGTAAGCCAAAAGAACTCAAGTACAAAGAAATAGAAGAACCCTATATATGGGTCTCAAACCAAACTCAACTAACTAAGGTGGCATACTAACTGAGCCACGAACTAGAGTAGATAAGGATAGCTATCATGTAGCTATTATTCATGAGCGGTGTACCAACCGCGTCTGCAACTGACAAGTCGGTGACATAAATATACAACGGTCACCCTGGCGTATCACGAGTGGAGCTCGATATCTCAACACTCCCCCTCGAGCTCAATCCCAATTCCTGCACACCAAGCAGGTCTCTGAACTTGCGCAGCTTCTCTGCACCCAATGCCTTCGTGAATATGTCAGCTACCTGATCCTCTGTGCTGACATAAACTAGATCAATAAGACCTAGTAAAACCCTCTCTCGCACATAGTGATAATGCACCTCAATGTGCTTTGTTCTAGCATGATAGACTGGGTTATTTGCCAAGTGTATACTACTCATGTTGTCACAATAAATGACAACTGGCCCATCTGTAGACTGATGCATATCATAAAGTAGCTTATGCAACCAAGCTACCTCACATGCAGCCATTGCTGCACCCCTGTACTCAGCCTCTGTGCTCGACAAGGCAACTGTAGGCTGTTTCTTGCTGCTCCAAGTGATTGCAGCACTCCCAAAAGAGAATACATATCCACTGGTAGATCGTCTATCAGAAATACTACCAGCCCAATCAGCATCAGTGTATCCATGCAACTGTATCTGAACCCCAGTCTCATAAAATAGTCCATACTGCAATGTGGACTTCACATACCTAAGTATGCGTCTAGCCGCATCCAAATGTGGTTTCCTTGGAGCCTGCATAAACTGACTTACCAATCCAACAGCATAGCTCAAATCTGGCCTGGTAATAGTCATATAAATCAAACTTCCTACTATGCGTCTATACATAGTAGGGTCTTCTAGAAGCTCACCTGCATCTGTGCTCAGCTTCACATTTTGCTCTAAAGGAACTGAAATAGGCTTACAGCCTGTCATCCCATATTTGGACAGCATGTCCAATCCATACTGCCTCTGCAAGAGCTGTATCCCACTTGGTGATCTAATCACCTCAATGCCCAAGAAATAACGCAGCTCTCCCAAATCCTTCATCTCAAACTTCTGCTTCAATAGCATTTTCACATGAAGGATATCTTCATCACTGTCACCTGTCATAATCAAATCATCAACATAAATGACAAGCAGCATAATACCTTTCTCTGTTTTTCTCACATAAAGTGAGAAATCTGCCTTGGAAATCTGAAAGCCAATAGTGACAAGATACTGTCCTATCTTGTCAGACCATGCTCTAGGTGCTTGCTTCAAGCCATACAAGGCTTTCTTCAACCTGCAAACAAACTCAGGATGAACAGCATGCACATAACCTGGTGGCTGCTCCATATAGACCTCTTCTTGCAAATCACCATGCAAGAAGGCATTCTTTACATCCATCTGATGTAAAGACCATCCCTTTGATGCAGCCATAGCAATGACTGCTCTTATGGTTGCCATCCTTGCAACCGGACTAAATGTTTCTTCATAGTCAATACCATATGTTTGTGCATACCCCTTGACTACTAATCTTGCCTTGTATCTGTTCACAGAACCATCTGCATTGTGCTTCACCTTATAAACCCACTTACAGCCAGTTGCATTCTTACCTTTAGGCAAAGGTACCAATTCCCATGTAGCATTTTCTTCCAAGGCATCCATTTCTTCATCCATGGCTTTCTCCCATTTTTCTTTTCCCATGGCTTGCTCAAAAGAAGTGGGTTCTGGTTCCTGTATCACCTTGACCATATATGCATAGTGAATGGCTGTAAATCCATCATATTTCAGCCTATCCACAGGATACCTAACTCTGGTAGACCTGCGCAAAGTGGGTTCACTCCCAGGTGCTCTCAAAACATCCCTGGTCTTCCTTACTCCAGGTGTAACAATAGAGGGGATACCCGACTCATCATCAATGCTCTGTTCTGAGCCACTGGATTCACCATCCACATAAGAGTGACCTGCATTCACATCAAACATGGACTGATCAACCTTCTCTTTTCCTTTTCGTGATACCTGCATACCACTATCTGCATTACTTTGAGAAGATTCTCCTGATCTCAATCTTCCTGTCCATGGCGAAGAATGAGAACCACTGCTAGAGGACGCTCCAGGTCCACTAATATTTTGTGACTGCTGCTGTGAATTCTGTGTAGCATTACCATTTTGTGCATCTTCATCATCAATCACATTTACTGGTTTATACCAGCTACTCATCTCATCAAAAACAACATCTCTGCTCACTGTAAACTTACGAGTAGAAGGGTTATAGCATCTATACCCTTTTTGCTGCAGAGAGTAACCAATAAAGATGCACTTCTCAGCTTTTGGATCCAACTTGGATCTCAGCTCATCTGGCACATGTACATAGGCAATGCAACCAAAAATTTTCAAATGAGAAATATCTGGTTTCCTACCAGTATACCTCTCCTCTGGAGTCATTCCATGTATTGCTGCAGTGGGAGTCCTGTTCATTATGTAGACTGCTGTAGCAACTGCTTCAGCCCAATAAAAATCTGGCAAGTCTTTTTCATTGAGCATGGCACGAGATACCTCTCCAATATGCCTGTTCTTCCTTTCTGCAATTCCATTTTGTTGTGGGGTATAACTGCATGAATATTGCTGCTTTATGCCATGCTCCTGCAAGAACTTTGCAAACTCATTTGAGAGGTACTCTCCCCCTCCATCTGACCTCAGGCATTTTATTTGCAGACCTGTTTCTTTTTCAGCCATAGCTTTAAGGGTTTTGAAATGCCCAAAAACTTCACTTTTCTTTTTCATAAAATACACCCAAACTTTTCTGCTATAGTCATCAATAAAAGTGACAAAATAATGACAGCCTCCAAGAGATGCAGCTTTAGTAGTCCACACATCAGAGTGGATTAATTCCAATGGCTTCTCACTCTCTTGAACATGTCTAGGAAATGGTTTCCTTGCCTGTTTTCCAAACTGACAGGCTTCACATACCTTATGCATTTCTGCAACCTTGAATTTGGGCAATCCTGCAACAATATTTTGGGCCTGCATTGATTTAAGTCGTTGTACATTAACATGACCAATGCGTTTATGCCAGATATCAATATCTGCAACTACACCGGTCCCATGTGCAAACATTTCTGCACTCAATTCAGACATGTCTGCATCCAACGTAAACATTCTGCCCTTCTTCTTTCCTTTTGCTATCAAGCGACCTTTATTTTTCATATCCTCAACAAAGCATCCATGAGGATTAAATCTGACCTGCAAGCCCTGCTCAACCATTTGACCGACAGAAACCAAATTCTTGGTGATATTCGGGACATGAAATACATCGGACAGGTATTTCTTTTTCCCATCCTGCATGGACAAGGGAATTTTTCCAATCTGCACAATAGGATGTGCAGTATCATCACCAGTCTCCACAAATCCTGGTTTTTCCATTTTCCTTGCATCCTCCATCCATTCTGCATGACCTGTCATGTGGTTTGATGCACCTGAGTCAACATACCATACATCGTTGCTTTCTTCTGCACTTGTCACAGAATTGTTCATATGCTGCACCATAAACAGATGCTCATTTCTGTCATCACCCTGTCTACTAGAGGATGCATAATTTCCTTGTTGCAGTTTTCCATTCATGATGTCATTCTGTTTTTTGTAGCAGTCTTTAGCCATATGTCCCATTTTACCACAATAGTAGCATTCAACATTACTGTTTGCATTTTGGCCTCTTTGCCATCCACCACGACCTCTTTGGCTCCCCCTGCCTCTAGAGTTACCACGTCCTCCTCCATAGGACTGGTTTTCTTGAGTTTGCTGCATATTCTGATTTCTGCCACGGCCTCCAAATCGGCCTCCTCTACCTCTGCCTCTACCTCTTCCAGCATTTGAGTAGAAGACAGCTTCTTTTGAAGTTCCTCCTGAAGAAGATGCACCACCATTTCTCTGCTCCTCAGAAATTAGAAGAGCAATCAACTCCTCAAAATCAGGAAATCTTTCACGAACTGAAATGGATGTCCGAAACTGTGCATAATCCTTTCCTAGACCATTCAAGGTCACGGAAACTAAATCATCATCTTCCACTGGCGACCCAATGGAAGCAAGTGCATCTGCAATCTTCTTCACCTTCATGTGGTAGTCGTTGATGCTCATATTTTCTCTTTGCACATTGTGCAACTCTTGCTTGAGCTGCATTTTCCTGGCTTGCGTATTTGTGCTATACATTTTTGACAAAGTATCCCATGCCTCCTTTGGCGTACTTGCATCCTGAATATGCACAATCATAGAGTCTGAAATGCTGATAGACAGCCAATACATAACTTTCCTGGCTCTCTCATGCCATGTTTTAAATGCCTGCATTTGTTGTTGATTGGGAACATCAGGAAGAACTGGTTCTTCTTCATTTCCTGCAACAAATTCCCAATATCCTTTTCCCATAAGGAAATTCGTCATTCTAAACTTCCATGCCTGGAAGTTGTTCTTGTCAAGCTTTTCAGTGACAATCTGTGAAAGAGAATCAGACGCCATTACAGAATACTGCAAGAAATTCTGTCACTGCAAAAAACACAGCTTCACCCTCACAAGGGCAAATCTGCAAAACTGGCGAAAGTGGTATTTGACCACACAGTCACTTCCTAGTGACGATTTTGCATAAACAGGAACCAAGGATGATTCTGAAACTCCCAATGTCTCTGCGCACAAGCATACGATGCAATTTCTACAGTAACTTTTCACCGACCTGTAGAACAGTGGTCGCACAGCATAAAACTGAGCCTTTTCCTGAGTGCGTGCAGAAAACTTCCGTCTGCAAAACAGGCCCCGAAATGGCCTCAAATCAAAAAAACAAGGTCGCCAAGGGCTAAAGCCCTTTACCGCAGCATATACTGCCCTCTTGCTTCACCGCGAAGGGCGTCTCAACCTGAGACAATGCACTCCTGCAATTTCCGGCTGTGCTACCTGCAGAGATCTGCTCCCAAAACAGAAAATGAAAGCAACACTGCTCCTCTTACCAGAACACCGCGAGCTTGGCTTGCTTTCTTGAGCTCCTTACCACGAACAAGGCTCTGATACCATGTCAAGATTGTGGGAGAGAAGGAAGGAGTCTCGCTTGAAGCTTTCTTGCTTGCACAATGGGGGAAGACACACAAGGGTGGAGGCTGAAAACAGTTTTCCTCTTCTTAGTTGTGTAAGCCAAAAGAACTCAAGTACAAAGAAATAGAAGAACCCTATATATGGGTCTCAAACCAAACTCAACTAACTAAGGTGGCATACTAACTGAGCCACGAACTAGAGTAGATAAGGATAGCTATCATGTAGCTATTATTCATGAGCGGTGTACCAACCGCGTCTGCAACTGACAAGTTGGTGACATAAATATACAACGGTCACCCTGGCATATCACGAGTGGAGCTCGATATCTCAACAGGCATGACTTCTGAAATCACCTCTGACAGTGAGATAGAAGCATGGATGTACTGCTCTCCCTGTTATATGGCCATAGCAGAACCAGAGACAGAGACAGGAGAGGAAACAGAGAATCTGTTCTTCTGTTACAGAGCTCCTACAGAAGGAGAGACAGAAGCAGAAGCAGAGACAGAAGAGGATGGATATGATATGGACGAAGAAGATTATGGAAGTGAGCCAGAAGAATCTATCCCACCTAAAGAGGATATATTTGAAGAAGAAGTTCCAGAAGCATCAGAAACATACGACCTCATGTTGCGGGACAGAATGGTGATGGTACCATTTGGTCTAGTAAATGGATCTTCTCATATGCAAAACCTTTATAAGGAATGGATTAAGAAGAACAAGCCATCTTTCAAGAGTGGCTCCTGCCGTCCTACCCCATCCTTGCCAAAGAAAGATGATGATGATGCACCGTGCCAACAAGCACCAGTCCCACAAACCCAACAGGCATCAGAGGGTCCCTGTTATGTGACGTTCCTGGATGTGTCATCATCAGAAGATGAGTCCTCAAGCCAAGAGGTAATTAATTTTGACACCAAACCCGAAATGGCTCTTATCCCATTTCAACATCTCAAGGAGCAACCTAAGTCTCTACCAAAAGAAGAAGTTGGTTCTAGTGGGACATCAGAAGAGGACACCACTCCCTTGAAGGAGCCGGATCTCTACCCAGAAGCAGTCCGCGGGACCTTTATCCGTGAAGTAGAAGGTGAAAGGCAGTTAACCTTTGTGGATGCAGAAGGCACTAAACGCCACTTGAAGGTGGGTAGCAGCCTCCCAGAAGAGGAGTTGTCAACCTTGTACAACTTGTTGAAAGAGAATTTGGACGTGTTTGCATGGTCTTACAAAGACCTAAAGGGGATTGATCCCACAATATGTCAACATCATATTGACTTGGAGCCTGATGCCAAGCCAGTACGGCAACGACAGAGGCGAATGAACCCGAATTATTCCACAATGGTGAAAGCGGAGCTGCTGAAGCTTCTAGAAGCCGAGTTCATCTATCCAGTGGCAAATAGTGAATGGGTTTCACCCATCGTGGTTGTACCCAAGAAGAATGGAAAATTGCGAATATGTGTGGACTTCCGAAAGCTTAATTCCAAAACAAAGAAGGATCACTTTCCTATCCCTTTCACAGACCAACTGTTGGACACAGTGGCAGGACATGAGCTTTATTCCCTTCTGGATGGATTCAGTGGATACAACCAAGTCCAAATCGCAGAAGAAGACCAATCCAAAACAACCTTCACCACAGAATGGGGGACCTACGCTTACCGAGTGATGCCATTTGGGCTCTGCAATGCCCCTGCTACTTTCCAACAAGTCATGATGGCCGCATTTCAAAATCATCTGCACGACTTATTGAAGTATATTTGGATGACTTCTGTGTCTATAGCTTGATCCGTGAACACTGGGGACATTTGGAGCAATGCTTTGATCGATGCCGGGAGTATGGGATTTCCCTCAACCCCGACAAGTGCATCTTTGGGGTCTCTTTTGGAGTTCTGTTGGGCCACATTGTCTCTGCACAAGGGATATCAACAGACCCTGCAAAGATTGAAAAGATTGCAGCTCTGGCAGCACCCACCAACCTCAAACAGTTGAGGGGATTCCTAGGCCATGTGGGTTACTACAGAAGGTTCATAGCCCATTTTGCGACAAAGGCAACTTCCTTGCACAAGCTCCTGAGGAAAGATGCAGAGTTTACTTGGACAGAAGAATGTGACAAAGCCTTCCACACTCTGAAGCAGTGTCTGATAGAGGCACCCATTCTGCAACCTCCTGATTGGACGAAAGAGTTCCATGTACACACTGATGCATCAATTGAAGGCTTAGGTGCTGTCCTCTGCCAAAAGGGCTCCTCGAAGTTGGATCAACCGATCTATTATGCAAGCTGAAAAGTCACTGATAGGGAACGGAACTATACAGTGACAGAGCTGGAGTGCTTGGCAATGGTGTTTGCCCTAGAGAAGTTTCGTCATTACCTCCTATCTACCCACTTTAAATTTTATGTGGATCATGAGGCCCTGTCCTTCCTGATGAACAAAGCAGATGTGAAAGGACGAATGATGAGATGGCTCCTTCTATTCCAGGAGTTCGACTTTGAGGTGATTACTAAGCCTGGTCATTCCCATGTTCTGGCTGATCATCTGTCGCGTATCCCACAAACTGCAGACGAGGAGCAGGATGATCCAGACCTCCCTGATGCTTCCCTGTTTTTGGTAGAAACTGTCACTCCCTGGTATGCAGACATTGCCAATCTGCTGGCAACCCAACAGTACCCTCCTGGTATTTCTAGTCGGGAAAGGAAGAAGCTCATGCTACAATCAGCCCCCTACACCCTGCTAGGCGGTGCACTGTACAAGAAAGGCAAAGATGAAGTGCTCAGAAGATGTGTTGCAGGAGAAAAGATTGGGATTGTTCTGAAGGCTTGCCACGACGAGCCATGTGGAGGTCACTTTGCAGGAGAAGCTACAGCCAGGAAGGCTCTGCTAGCAGGTTATTGGTGGCCTACCATTCATAAAGATTCCTATGATTACTGTAAAAGATGTGATGCTTGTCAAAGAATGGGGAAACCCACCAAGACAAGTGCCATGCCACTGCAACCTATCCTTCCGTTGAGGCCGTTTGAGAAGTGGGGCATTGACTTTGTAGGTCCGATTGACCCTCCTACCAGAAGGAAACAGAACAGATACATCCTCGTATGTACGGATTATGTTACAAAGTGGTATGAAGCTAAAGCCCTCAAGCGGGACGATGGTAACAGCGTGGCCCTGTTCATGTACGAGAATACCATAACCCGTTTTGGTAGTCCCTTAGAGCTGGTAAGTGATAGAGGCACTCAGTTCCTCAACAAAGTCATGGAAGAGTTGACAGAATGACAGCCAACCCAGTCGTGGGATCCTAAAGGGGAAATCAAGTAAGGACAATGGTACATTCCTGGACACGCTTATTTGGTACCTTGAGCGAATCAATCCACTTGCAATACTCCTGTTCAAAGTGACCTTTCTTAGTTAATGAGACAATCGAGCCTTATTTTGTAGGATGAGGCTCCTATGACCCATCGATATATCTTTGAAGCGGTTGATAGAACTCTAAGAGATGTTATGAGTTGTGATAAGCCATTTGGTGGAAAAGTTACCCTGCCATTCGAGCGGAACAACCCTACTTACATGGCATACCCTCGAAGGGTAGGGGTGGATTTTGATGCCATCCTCCACGGGCGGTACGACTTCCCTATTATTTATAACTCTAATGTAGTATCCTTTGAGCATGCCCTTCTCTTTACCTCCGAAAGCCTAGATGATTCTATGACACGCTTTCTTGCGGATTTCTCCTCGGGCTAGGTAAAAAGAGGGGAGGAGACTAGCTCTCATCATAAGACGAGCCATGGTGCAGCTGTCAATAGCGTTAGGGTCAAAGAAGAGGGGAGGTAGGCCGCGCTCTTGTGGAGTTGGGTCCTGCTTAAGGAGTAGCTTAAGTAACCTAAGATAATTACAGGTTATTACAAAGGCGGGTATGAAGAGTTGCACGCACGGGATGGGCCTCTCAAAGCACAAAGCACAATTTGTCCCTGTACACTGCACTGTAAGGCTCCCTTGCCTTCCTTCTTGCACCGTATGCCGGCACAGGGCGGGATGCACAGTTGCACCATCAAATGCGCACAAGGCATACAATCTTTGCACAAGTGCCTGTGAGGATTACATCAATGGGTTTCAAGAAAAGGTTGCCCTCTTGTAACTATCAACAGAGCGTGAGACAGAGGGTGGGTTGAGTTTGACTGGAGTTTCTTTAATCAATTACCGAGAGGTGAGATTGAGGGACGTTACGACCCTTGGAGTCAGGTATGCTCCACTTTCCCTGTGCACCCACGGGATGGGTTTTTGCCGTCATCACAAGACACGCCACCCTGTTCTGTACATTGCACCATAAGGCTCCCTTGCCTTCCTCCTTGCACTTATGCCAGACGGGTTGGATGCACTACTGCACCATAATATCTTTACCAAGTCTTTGGGTAAAGATAAGTTCAGTGTTTTTAGACAACTACTTGGTGTGTGCAGAGGCTATCTTGAGCTTGAGGGGGAGTGCTGATACTTCAAGCTCATGTGTGTGACTGGCAATCTTAGTTGTGTCCAGTTGTACATGTGTTGGACATTCAATAAGTCGGGTTAGTCGGCGTGACCTAACCAAAGTTAGTCTTGGTTAGCTGAATCTAGTGTATAACTTACTCTTTAGGAAGTGGAGAGTAGAATGGAATAATGAATGGAAGATAAAGAGCATGACTGAGCTCTTTGTTCCTCTACACTATCTCTCTCTCTCTCTCTTTAACAATAGCTAGGACTAGCACTTGTTGAATCTCGTGCATTTCTATGCTCTAGCGCTGCAAGCTTATGGCTTATTGTTCCTGATTGTAGGTCATTATGCCCTACAAATCTTCCTACACTAGTCTCCTCTCATCTTCGAGGTCTACTATGATGTCCTCGGACGTCTTCCTTATTACCCCAGAGCCAACGGCCAAGTCGAAGTCACCAATCGCATCCTCTGCTCGATTCTGACAAGAACAATTGCCGCAGATCGTCGTGATTGGGACGATCGACTTACAGAGGCCCTCTGGGCGTACAGAACCTCCCATAAAGCAGCAACAGGACAGACACCTTTCCAGTTGGTGTATGGAACAGAAGCGGTTTTTCCTGTTGAATTGGAACTACCCTCTTTGAGAGTGGCTATCAAAGAGCGTTTGGGGGATGATGATTCACTGCAACGCCGTCTCCTGCATTTGGAATGTTTGGATGAAATTCGTAGGATGGCTCTACAGTGCATGGAAGCCACGCAAGCTCGACGTAAGGCTTACCATGATAGTTTCATCAAGCATAAGGAGTTCAAAGAAGGTGATTTGGTCCTAGCCTATGATTCACGCTTTGGCAAGTTTCCTGGCAAGCTCCAGCAGTGGTGGATGGGCCCCTATAAGGTACTTGCAGTCAACCCTAATGGCTCTGTCCAAGTGCAGACCGTTGATGCCTCTGATGATCCCTTTCTGATCAATGGATATCGCCTAAAGAAGTACTTCCCTCCTTGGGGATCCTGACAATTACGGACACTTGATCCTTTCCCTCGTTGGCGCGGCACTGTACTTATGATGTTACTTCTGATAGCCGTTCTTCAATCACTCCTGATGAAGTGGGCGCAACCCTCTGTCCCCTCAAAACCCCCTTCCAGCCTTGATTTCTTATCCTCTATTTTCCACCGACGACAGTGGCGAGGTGGGTTCTGACAAATGGTAGTTCTGCCATTCCCTTGCTCCATATTGAAAAAAAAAGAGAAAAAAAAAAGAAAAAAAAACAAAACATATCGGTCATGGGAGAAAAGGACTTAGGTCCCTGTCATGCCGACCTATTCTTCGAGAAAAGGTGGAAACACCCTCGGGAAGAGGGAAAAATAAGAAAAAGAAAAAAAAACCAAAGAAGAAGAAAAAAAAAAACAAAACAAATCTGTTATGAGAGAAAAGGAAGAAATTCCCTGTCATAGCAGGCCTCGTTCCAAGAAAAGGTGGTAAACACCCTTGGGCGGGAAGCTGGCTGTGGAAAAGGTGGTAACACCTAGCAGTCCAGAAAGTGGATTCATTAATTGATATCCCTAGGATTCAATTCCGAAGCTACCTCCCTTGGTACACTGTGTCCTGGGTCTCTTTGCAAAGTGATTAACTGTCCTCTAGTAGACAACATGTTCCTGTCCAATACAACGTTCGATTTGATGGCTACCTCCCTGGGTACGCCTCTTCAACAACTGATGACGCGATCTTCATCGACAACCCCTTGAGTGATGTGAGCTTTCATCCTAACTGGATGGGGAAGTGAGTACGGTTGCCCTCTGTATCTATCAACAGAGAGTGAGACAGAGGGTGGGGCGAGAGACTAGTCTTTTCCCTTCAAATCGAATGAGAGGTGAGAAGTGTGAATGAAGTGTTGCACGCACGGGATGGGCCTCTCAATGCACAAAGCACGATTTGTTTTGTGCACTGCACCATAAGGCTCCCTTGCCTTCCTTCTTGCACTGTATGCCGGCACAGGGCGGGATGCACAGTTGCACCATCAAATGTGCACAAGGCATACAACCTGTGCACAAGTGACTGTGAGGATTACATCAACGGGTTTCAGGAAAAGGCTGCCCTCCTGTATCTATCAACAGAGAGTGAGACAGAGGGTGGGCTGAGTGTGACTGGAGTTTCTTCAATCAAATACCGAGAGGTGAGATTGAGGGACGTTACGACACTTGGAGTCAGCTATGTTCCACTTTCCCTATACACCCACGGGATGGGTCTTTGCCGTCCTCACAAGACACATCACCCTGTTCTGTACACTGCACTGTAAGGCTCCCTTGCCTTCCTCCTTGCACTTATGCCAGACGGGTTGAACGCACTAATGCACCATCAACTGTGCACCCTGGCATACTCCTTTTGCACCAATTCCCCTTTGACGATTCCTCAACCGGGTATGAGTTATGGGTTTTAATCATTCTTCCGCGAGTGATATTAGTCATGGGGTGAGTGACTGTTCTTTCATTTCGTTTGAGTGATTGTGAGTTGAGTGTAGTATTCCTCATCATCGACGAATTTCCTGCGATTCCTTCCATCAGCTACCTCCCTGGGTGCTTCCGCGTGGTCCCTGCCATGACCGACGTGTGCCAAGAAGATGCCTTGG
The DNA here is from genome assembly GCF_053477565.2 of Lygodium microphyllum. Classification (NCBI taxonomy): domain Eukaryota; kingdom Viridiplantae; phylum Streptophyta; class Polypodiopsida; order Schizaeales; family Lygodiaceae; genus Lygodium; species Lygodium microphyllum. The sequence goes on along the minus strand of NC_141146.1, from coordinate 2,487,848 downwards.
TCCCTCCAGCGCCGACAACCACCATGGACGTGCCGTTGACATTCAACCTTGATTCTTGACGAAACGGGCCAAGTTTTTCTAACCCTACAACTTCTGTTTCTTAGTGATGTTCATGTTTTAAGTGTGGGGAAGTTAGTGGATGGTCTGTGGCATGATCCTAGGTCCCTGTTGCTCGGTTAACCCTATCCGTTAAGGTCTTAAGTGTGGGGACGCGTCCCTATGCGTCTACCGTGCATACCTTTCTGCATCTGCCTCAACCTGTTCCTGCATGAATGCCATGACTTGCTTTTACCTAATGGGGTCCCTTCCCATCCACCCGGTTATGTTCCACCCACTCTTGGGGCTGTTCCCTTGCGGTTTTCCTTCATTCCCTGCTTTTGAGGTCCTGCTATGTGAATGTACCCTACGTTCACCATAGTCCAAATCCAACTTTATAGCCCTGTTCCCCCCATTGAACTGATCATTTTTCCTTTTTACCTACCCCTGTTCCGGTGCACGGTTTTTGAGTTATTAATTTTTGAACCATTTTGCGTAATTTAGACGGTTTTCCATGTGAATGCACTTTTCTTGCTTCGGAACCGTGATCTGATGTCATAGCCTTGACCCCCACTTTTCCCCTGACATTTTTCCTTTTTACTCCGAGTCATTTTGATACACGGTTTGTCCATTATTAATTTTCCGGTTTTTTATGACTTTTTCGTGCGTATTTTTTGATATTTTTCCATGTGAACCTGCCCTGTTTGCATCGGACTTCCAATTTAATCCAACAGCTGTGTCCCCTGTGCCTTTTCCTTTTTCCTCCACCCTTTTTCGACTTTCGGATTTTTACGTATTAATTTTTAAATGAGTTTTCGGGAGTATCTTTGGCGTTTTTCGCATGTAAACCCTTCCTACTTCCACCGGACCTGCGGTTTAACATGATAACCCTGTGCCACCCCTTCCTACGGACATTTTTCCTTCTTACTGCATGTCATTCCGGTGACTGGGTTGTCCGATATTAATTTCCGATCCCATTTTCGGGTTTGTTTTTTGGGTTTTTCCCATGTGAACACGTCTTATCTCCGTCGGAATTATGTTTTGATGTGCTAGGATTGTCGGGCACATCTTTCTGTACAGTTTTCCTTTTTTCTGCACCTCATTCCGACGCACGGATTTTTCGCTATTAATTTTTAATTGTGTTTTTTGGTTCGTTTTTTGTGTTTTTTGCACGTGACCGCCCTTTACCCCTCCCGAAATCTCTGTCATATATTTTTCTTGTTTTCCCCCTGTTGTCCTGCCCACTTTTTGTTTTTACGCTATTTCGTTTTGACGTCCGGATTGGGAGTTATTAATTTTTCTTTATTTTTACGTTTTTTCTCGCGCCCGTTTTGCGCGTGAACGCGCCTTTTTCGATTTTACGAGTCTCCACGCGCCCCGGTCGTGTCCGCATAACCCGTTCCGTCTTCCCCGCGTCCTTTCAATCCCGTCACGGCAAATTTTTTTACCCCGCCCCGCGCACGAGCGCGGGACGGGGGTACGCACCCTTGTCCCTACCCACCCCTTACCCTTTTGCCCCCTACCCTTTCCCCCACCTGCCCACCCCATGGCCCCCCCATGGGCCCCCACCCCTTCCCCCCAACTGCCCACCCCTTCCCCCCAACCGCCCTTCTCTCTCTCTCTCTCTTTCTTTCTCTCTCTCTGTGCGTCTCTCTCTCTCTCCCTCTCCTCCTTCCCCTTCTCTCCCGCCGACCGCCTTCCCTCCTCCTCTCTCTCCTTCCCTGTGCCTGCCCTCTCCTCCTCCATTCGACCCCCCGCCGTTTTTCTCCCCTCCCCCCGCCGCCTATTCCCCGCCAGCCCGCCGTCCTCCCTTCTTTTCTCTCCTCCTTCCCCTTCCCCCAGCCAGCCGACCTCCCTCTCCTCCTGCCGCCCTTCCCCCAGCCGATCGCCCACATTCCTCCTTCCCCTCCTCTCCTTCCTCCCCTCTCCTTCCCCTCCTTCCTCTCCCTCCCGTGCAGGTCGCTGCCTGTCGCCGTGTCGCCGCCGGACCGCCTCCAGCTCTCCTCACCGACGCCTCTCATCGTCGGTTGCCGCCCTCCTGCCCCGGACTGCCGCCTGGACGCCCCCCGGATTCGCCCCAGCCGCCGCGCCGCCCGTTCGGCCGTGCCGCCGTTTGGATGCCCCCGGATTCGCCACCGCCGCCGTGTCGCCGCCGCTGCCGCCATCCACCTCCCCTCTTCCTCCTCCACCTCCACCTCCCATCCAGGTTGCCACTAACACTAACCTAAGCTTAGTTACTTACTAACCTAAGTTAAGTTACAACTAACCTAGGTTAGGTTAACAATTACTTCACCTTGGTTAACCTCTAACTAACCCTAGTTAACCACTAATTAACTAACCCTAGTTAGTTGGTTAACTCACCTTCGGTTAGTTTACTAACCCTAGTTACCATTCCCCCAACCCTAACCCTAACTAGGTTAGTTAGCCCAACCCTAACCCTAACTAGGTTTACTAACCCTAACCCTAGTTAGTTAACTTAATCACCTAACTATAGTTAACTTAGTAACTTAACTATAGTCACCTTAGTTACCTAACCATAGTTAACCTAGTTAGCTACCCTAACCTAGTTGACTAACCCCTACCTAGTTCACTTAACTTAGTTGACTAACCTAGCCTAGTTGACTAACCTAAGCAACCTTGACTAACCTGACTTGATTTGGGCAGACTAACATGACTTACCCCCACTACCCCGACTTAACTGACTTATGCCTAACTGACTTATCTGATTAATGTGATTTAGGTGACTTAATTAATCACTACATTCATTTTTCCATAAAAAAATTCAGAAAAATTTCTAAAAATTCCTTTTGCCTTTTGCCAATTTTTGGGAGTTTGTCCGCTGGAAATTGCCTACCCTATAATTTCTGAAAATTCAATATTTCCTAATTTCACCTCCAAATTGCCAATAAATGTAGAAAATTCATTTATAAATAGTAAAAAATTCTCAAAAATTTCTTAAAAATTCTAAAAAATTCCCCTCACCTCCCTGGCTCATTTTCCATTTATTCAACCCTAAATAATCCCAACTTACCATAATAAAAAAAATAACAAAAAATAAAAAATAAACATAAAAATAAAAATAAAAATAAAAAACCCACAAAGAAAAAAAAAAACAAATTAACACATCCACTAAGGTGTTGTCATTGTTGTTTCATCAGTGATCTTTACTTTTCCTTTCCTGGATTCCCTTCTTTTGGGAGACTCTTCCGTGCGCATTCCTGCATTACATACACACCCCTTCCAGGTATTTATTTTATGTGCTTTATTTATTTTTATTTCCCCCTTAATCACAACTTAATTGTTAAAATGAATTCTTTAATTCACCCACAGTTTCCACGCGCATTCGCGCTAAACACACATTCTTTTTAATTAAAATAAACCAGCCGTTCACTTAGCACGCGCTACGTGCGCTAAAGAGGCACTTTAATTTTTAATTAAAAAAGAACCAGCCGTCACATGAGCACGCGCTGGCAAAAAAGCGCTCCACATCACCTTAATTTGTAATCAATGAATTGCATTTAGAGACCCAGTCGGGAATCGAAGTCCGGGAATCGAATAACTGCACCGCTTCACCTAATAATTGGTAATTTAAATTACTAATAAGGAACCGCCGTTTTCTTGCTAAGGTTTATCACCTAATAAAAATTCACCCACTTTTAATAATTTATTAAAATCAACCCTTTATTAAATTAATTCCCCCCTCACTGCACTTAATTCCTTTTTTTTAATGAACCGTTTCGTGGGATGGGTTTGCGCAGTCCTTAGTGTTATTTTCCATGGTCCAGTCTTGGTTTATCACAGATATAGTTTTGATATGTGTCGGATGTGGTCTTATTTTGGTTTCCTGTCTTTGTTACGGTTACGGGTACGGTATGCAGTTTTTTTTTCTTTTGTTGCCTGATACGGGGTTCAGGGTGTTTGTCTGATGCATCGCATGAAGCTTTCGGTCGCATTTGTCTCGAGGTCATGTCAAATTTTTTCTAGGATGTGGTTTGCTTGGGGTTAGTTGGTCGTGTCACGTTTTATTGGTTATTCTCTTATCCTTGGTTTTTGTCTGTTGCTTTGCAGGCATTCTCCTTGATTGTCTGTGTTTGTGATGTGTGTGTAACCATCTGAATGGCGCCTTCTCATGCTCCTCCCCCTATCCAGTACGTCCCATTAGTTAGTAGGGATTACTCTTCCCTACTTACTTTTGAGCCCCTCACGAAGGCGGGACTTGCTGCTTTTGTGGCCACTCCTTTTCCATTGCTTCCAGAGGATCCGTCGTTATGTGATGAGTTCCTGGCCTCTTACAGCAAGAAGACAGGAGTAGTCCAAGGCATGTCTATGACTTTGACATCTCGAGGCTTAGGGAAGGCTCTGTCTCTTCCCTTCAAAGGAGAACCTTTTGTGACCACTCGTCAGCTCTTCTCTAATGACGAGATTCTGAAGCTGTTGCAGAAACAGACAAGGGAAATCCTTGATGTTAAGAAGGTGATAAACTCTTCAGGAGTTTCTTTTTCTATGATCACTGATCCCGTATGGAAGACGATGTGTCAGTTCCTTCAGGACAGGTTTATGCCTGCCAAAACGCCATCCCACTATTTGTCCAAAGAGCTTTTCACAGCTTCCAGGATGGTGCTGAAAAGAGTTGCTATTGATTGGAGCACATACCTCCTTACTAAAATGGATTAGCATTTTGTTAAAGTCACCAGGGGTAATGTTACCAATGTTACATACGGATCATATTTGTCTGCCTTCTTGACCTATTCAGGTCTACAGAAGACTGTGCCTCCACTTCCTCCATCAGATCCAGTACCTCCTCCTCCACCTTCAGAAGAGTCAGCACCTATTGACATAGAGGATGATGATTCTCCGCCTCCCCTGGTCATACAGCGCAAACGCTTGAAGAGGGTAGCGGATAAAGCCCCTGCTGTACTTCCCTCAGTGCCTATCCCTGCTACTTCTGGTAGTGAACTCCCTGGGTATCTCACTTGCAATAACCTGTTCAGAGCACATAGAGAAGGATCCTTGGAGATCTCAGTTCCCTCCCTGAACAGTCTCGTTTCAAGAGATGCCATTCCTTTCCTCTGCAAGGATATTCAAAGTTCCATTGAGTTGACAGCCTGTGTTCAACAGCTGTACGCATCTTTCTATGAAGAGCTCATGCAGTCCAAAGACCAGTTGCATAAGGCAACATCTGAGTTAGCTTCTGCTAAGGATACCCTAGCAGATTTATTTAAGCAAATGGAACAACAAACCCAACTGGTTGCCACCCAAAGTGATGAGATTTCTTCATTGAAGACCCAGTTACTTGAGGCTCAATCCCAGGTTACTAGCCTTTCAGAGGAGAAGGAGAGGATGTCCAGCGAAGCGAAAGAATTCCAAGCTATCTTAGATGACAAGCTTTCAGCTTTACAGATGGCTAATGACACAGTGGCCAACCAAGCCTCCCAAATCCAGCAGTTGCAAGATCAGCTTGCAAAGTCCCGCTCTGTTCCTCCAAGCCCTCCTGTTCCATTAATTCCTTCTCTTTCACAGCAGGACTTGACTGCTCTTCAGAGACAGGCTACTTTGTGCCCTCTATTCCAAGATAAAGTGGAAAGATTGCAGTCCCGAATGGACTTGTTATGGTCTACCTTTGAGCAGTTTCAGGAATATGTCTTACCAGACCATTCTTTCTTTGTCCACTACCACTTACAGAAGTTGGTCTTCTATATGAAGCTTTCCACGATGGATTTACCTTTTCCAGAGGATGGCTGGAGTGGGGCTTGGTCTGCTGAGTTGTTGACAGAGATAGTCAGAATGGTCTTTGAAGATTCTGTCACGCCAGATACCATGTTGATGTCATACATGTATCTCCGAGGAGATTTGTTAATGCCAGATGAGGTAGATATGGCATGGTATGTGGGGGATGTGGTCTTACAGGCTGTTTTGTATGTCAATCATTTGGAGTTGCACATAGCTGATATGTTCCAGAGTTATTCCTCCAAAGTAGCTGATTGTCAGGATAATTCGTGGCATCCCATGATTGATTCGGTGGTCCTAAATCAAAGACAAAACACAGCTCCTACCTTTGCCCAGAGTACTAACCAACTGAGGTTGGATCTCTTAACCTATCTTTCCAAACATAATCCATTTGATGCTACCTTCTTTGATGCCTATCATAGACGATCTCTCTTGGGACCTTCTGTTCCTACCCTCCTCTATTACCAACAAATGGCTCACCGCTATGCTATATATCTTTCCCTTTGTCAGTCTAATTCCACAATAATTTTACCCCTTTTTTTCCAACCTTCAAATTTCCCTCAAATTCCTATTTTCACCTACTGTTCCTTTATTGAGGATAGGGTATTTTCCCCTTCTCCACCCTGTTCTTCACCCTTCATTAATGTACCCTCCACATTTCCTATTTATCAGTTAACACCGTTCCTTAGTGATTCCTTTCAAATTTCTGCCACTCCTTCTTTAACCTTTTCTTCCTTTTATGATTTTTCCTATCCTTCCCTTCATCCACTTTCCCTTATTCCACTACCCTCTCCTAGCACTTCCATATCTCAACCACCTCAGTTGGTTAGTGACTGTGACGGGTTTGATAATCAGATTTCCAGAAGAAGGGGATGGAGTTCGGATGATTGCCTTACAGGACCGCAGATTAATTGGCCAGTAATTCCAGGAGAATGGACAGCTTCCAGTCAAGCTTATCAAAACTATGTTCATTTTGCCCAACAATATTCACAGTCTGCAGATCCCTCAGTGAGATTAACTGCTCACTTTGCTTGGTACCTGGCGTATATGCATAGGCACTCTCATACTGATTCAAAGCCTATTCCAAAGTTGTGCATGAATGTCAATGTTAGCATTGATTCCCAACAGTTGGAGATACTATATTTTCATGCCCTCTGTTTGCCTAGCAGATACTTGGTCCTGTTGGAAAGGATGTGATGTCTCCAATTTTTTCAAAATCCTCCTAAAAACTTTGTAGATGAATCCTTATCTATGGATCGATTCCGACAACATCAATCTTTTAAGAGGGATCATCTTCATTGATACCTTTCCAATGTATACTGGAAGCTTTTTAATGCAAAACTCTCTTTTTGAAGGAGTCATTCAGATGGTTGTGTTGTGTATTAGTGTTTGTGTTGTGAGTTTATTTATGTCAAACGAACGTGGTGGTTTCCTATTGAATTTCGTGTACGAGCTATGTTTTGGAGATTTGTAGAGATGGGATCGTGGTTGGAGAGTTGAAGCTGATGCTGATGAAGAAGAAGAAAACTCTTATATCCTTTACAAATTTGTTATGATTTTTAGTTTGATAAGA